>NC_090728.1:51714442-51729442 GCF_036898095.1 Palaemon carinicauda | reverse complement strand
GAAGTGTAGCGTATATATATATATATATATATATATATATATATATATATATATATATATATATATATATATATAATGTATGTATATATATATATATATATATATATATATATATATATATATATACATATACATATACATATATATATATACATATATACATATATATATATATATATATATATATATATATATATATATACATATACATACATATACAGATACATATATATACATATACATATATATATATATATATACATATATATATATATATATATATATATATATATATATATATGTGTGTGTGTGTGTGTGTGTGTGTGTTTGTATGTATGTGAGTGTTAATATCTTTTACCTGTAATTTTGGTTATAAACGTGTTAGAAGACAAACTCAAAATATAATGGTCTGTTGTAAAGGACTGAGCAAATTTTTCCTGCTACTGGAAACGTAAGGTTTCAATCTAGAAGGTCTTGTAAAAAGGATAAGAAGCTGATTATTATTATTATTATTATTATTATTATTATTATTATTATTATTATTATTATTATTAACTAAGCTACGACCCTATTGGGAAAAGCAGGATGCTATAAGCCCCAGGGCTCCAACAGGCCAGCGGGGAAAAATAGCCAAGTGGGAAAATTAAATATGGAAATAAATAAACTACATGAAACGCAATGAACAATTAAAATGTTTTAAGAGTAGTAACTGTAAAATCACGTCTTTAAATTCTCTCTCGAGTAAATATGCACCAGAAAAATATGTAGAGCGTAGTTAAGCATATTAAAATTGAGTTTTATTTTTAACCGTTTTTATTATTTGTAAAAAAAATTGAAGTTTTAAATCATTAGCTTCACTCTTGCTTGTCTTAAAGAGGTTTTTCTTTTATTTACATTCTCTTTAAAAACATTCAAAACTCATACGAGCATAACTGCTATAATACTGTTGAAATGTCATTCCCCTGTGTCGAGTAGAACCTGTGATAACATTCAGTAAGCATTGTGAAAGGGTTGTTGCTAAATCTTTCGTACGTCATCACAGTTATTGCTCGTATTTTCGCTCTGTTTCTTACGCGGATGAAGCATAGAAACGAATGCATGCTACTCTTTCCTAAACACACGGAACAAACAAACGATGGTGTTTTGCGTTGAATCGAGTATCCTTCCCCCCATCTAAGCCTGGTTGGTGGCAATAACCAGAGTACCGCACGCTAGATAGAAAGAAAAAGGCCCAACCTTCGCGATGACAACACCGACAGTGTTGCCACTTCTCTTTCACTCGGGATCCGTGAGTGGTATTCTCGCTCATTCACTTCCCCACATCTCACCTTCGCATAAAGAGCCAAGGACCGTGGTTTTAGTTTTTAGGTCGCTGTATTTCAGTATTCTAGGGCCGGTAAATGCAGGTGATTGTCTCTTTAGTAGATTATTTCATTACATAGGATCTTTGGCAGTATTTTTACTACTGCGGTAGTTAGATTAGGTCTCGTATATGTCAACAAGTTAGAGCAAATAGCCTTTTAAGTATTGGAGGAAATTCTGTTACCTCTACACTTATACGAACAAACTTTTCCTCAAATGTTTTGATAATGAACAAATTACGTTTAGATTGAGATTATATATATATATATATATATATATATATATATATATATATATATATATATATATATATATATATATATATATATATATATATTCCTATCATGATTTCCGATCTTACGTTTTAAGAAGCGACCGTTACTTGTGAAGTGTAACTGCACACGCACTTTCTCATGATTATTACCAAGACTAAGTACCGAATAGCGCTAGTCATTCTAGATTTGCAGGTGACTGTACGATCTGGCAGGCTCGTCTACTCTCTAGAACTGCTACGGAATAGTTTGAACTCACTTTCTCATTTTGCTATTTTATCTTGTGTTTCGATTGCTAAAGATGACGGCCTTTATTATTATTATTATTATTATTATTATTATTATTATTATTTTATTTTATTATTATTATTATTATTATTTTATTTTATTATTATTATTTTATTTTATTATTTTATTTTATATTTTATTTTACATTTTATTTTATTATTATTTTATTTTATTATTTTTTATTTAGTAATATTATTTTTTTATTTAGTATTATTTATTATTATTTAATTTGATTATTATTATTTTTTATTTAATTATTATTATTATTTAATTTAATTATTATTATTATTTTATTTAATTCTTCTTCTTCTTCTTCTTATTATTATTATTATTATTATTATTATTATTATTAGCTAAGCTACAACCCTATTTGGAAAAGCAAAGATGCTATAAGCCCAAGGGCTCCAATAGGGAAAAATAGCCCAGTGATGAAAAGGAAATAAGGAAAGAAATAAACGATATGATATTAACCACTGCACAGCCTTGCTACCTTACTTCACATGGCGTTGTGAGAATCTAATTTGAATATACTGAAGGCACAATTCGACACCAAGTGGAACAAACAAACAAGCAAAGCAAAGCAGCGGGTGAGACGTTTGTTTTTGCCTTTGGTACGCGAAGGGAATACTTTCACCGCCAACCGTTTCTTAGTCTTCTTCTTAGTCTGATTCCTCGTAACGGTGGTTTGCTCATTTCGTGGAAGTGACGTGATTATTATTATTATTATTATTATAGTAGTAGTTGTTGCTACTTTTTATTTATTAAATATCCTAATATGCATATATTCACTTTGGATAAACAGGAAAATTGTTATACTCTTATTTATTAAATATCCTAATATGCATATATTCACTTTGGATAAACAGGAATATCGTTTTACTTTTTTATATATTAAATATCCTAATATGTATATATTCACTTAGGATAAACGGGAACATCGTTATACTTTATTTATTAAATATCCTAATATGCATATATTTACTTTGGATAAACAGGAAAATTGTTATACTCTTATTTATTAAATATCCTAATATGTATATATTCACTTTGGATAAACAGGGAGATCGTTATACTTTTTTATTTATCAAATATCCTAATATGTATATTTTCACGTTGGGTAAACAGGAAAATTGTTATACTCTTATTTATTAAATATCCTAATATGTATATATTCACTTTGGATAAACAGGGAGATCGTTATACTTTTTTATTTATTAAATATCCTAATATGTATATTTTCACGTTGGATAAACAGGAAAATTGTTATACTCTTATTTATTAAATATCCTAATATGTATATATTCACTTTGGATAAACAGGGAGATCGTTATACTTTTTTATTTATTAAATATCCTAATATGTATATTTTCACGTTGGATAAACAGGAAAATTGTTATACTCTTATTTATTAAATATCCTAATATGCATATATTCACTTTGGATAAACAGGAAAATCCTTATACCTTTTATCAATTTAATATCCTAATATGCATATATTCACTTCGGATAAACAAGAAAATCTTTATACTTTTTTTATTTATGAAATATCCGATGCATATATTAACTTTGGATAAACAGGAAGATTTTTATACTCTTATTTATTAAATATCTTATGTATATATTCACTTTGGATAAACAGGAAGATTTTTATACTCTTATTTATCAAATATCCTAATATGTATATATTCACTTTGGATAAACAGGAAAATCGTTAAGTTCAAAGTAGGTGCCCCACACAAACCACACACCGTTAGGAGCGAAGAGAAGGAAAGTATTGTCAAAACAAATGGAAGTTAGGAAATATTCTTAGCGACTTGAAACAAAATAACATATTTATTTTCTTATATTTAAAAGGTATATATTACGGTGTAAGAAATCTAGAATAAAAATAATGAATATGAATGATAAATGAATAAGATAAAAGCGAAAACTAATAAACTTTTTTTTCCATTTTGACTTTGTTTACATTTACGATAGATTATATTAAGGATATTATTATTATTATTGTTATTATTATTATTATTATTATTATTATTATCAGCCAAGCTACAACCCTAGTTGGAAAAGCAAGATGCTTTAAGCCCAAGGGCTCCAACAGGGAAAAATAGCCCCGTAAGGAAATAAAGAAATAAATAAATGATGAGAATAAATTAACAATATATCATTCTAAAAACAGTAACAGCGTCGAAACAGATATGTCCTATATAAACTATTAACAACGTCAATAACAGATATGTCATATATAAACAATAAAAAGACTCATGTCAGCCTGGTCAACATAAATACATTAATATATAAATATATTAATTTTGTAAATAAACAATTGTAAATCAAGACGACGATCAGAAGGAATTTAGTAATAGTGTAACACTATTAAACTGTAGGATTTAGTCAACAATTGTTGTCATTTGTGTGTTTACATTTGGCTAACTCTAATGTCTTACTTTTAATACGAGTTGAAAATTGAAGCAAAACAAACGTGCATGTTGGGTACATGTGCTCGGATAATGTCCAGTGTGGTGATGTAAATATGGAAAATATATTTATTATTATTACTTACTTACTTACTTACTTACTTATTTACTTTACTTACTTATTTACTTACTTATTTACTTACTTATTTACTAAGCTACAACCCTAGTTGGAAAAATTTACTTACTTACTTACTAAGCTACAACCCTATTTGGAAAAGCAGGATGCTATGTAGCCCGAGGACTCCAATAGAGAAAATAGCCCTGTGAGGAAAAGAAACCAATAAAAATAAAATGTTTTAAGAGCAGTAACAACATTGAAATAAATATTTCCTATATAAACTATGAAAGCTTCAACACATTGAGAGGAAGAGAAATAAGATAGTGTACCCTCAAGCAAGAGAACTCTACCCCAAGACAGCGGAAGAAATTTAATCAATTAAGTTATATTTTTACAAACTCTATGGTAATCTATGGGGCAGTATACTGTGAATGGAAATATCAGTTGAAAAGCCACAATGATGTTAGGCAAAACTGTTTTGATGCAACTAATTCAAAACGAAACAAAATATGCAAATTTTATTTTTATTTGATAGTCAATTAAAATTAAACAAGACATGATACTTTTATTCGCAGATTACAATTCATTCTAATGAAAGATTATACGAAAAGGAAAATCTGACAAACTACGTATAGATTTACATTAGAGAAACAAGTGAAATAACTCCAATTATATTGTAGGTTTTAACTATTAAATTAAAGGGAAAGGATCTATTAAAGTATCTTCGCGGCCTTTATGGCATTAGAAAAATCTTCCAGTAGAAGAATTGCATATGCTCTTGTTTAGAAGTTTAAATGACATACATGAATTGCAGAGGCAAAGGACTGGACAATGCCTTAGAGACTGACCATATATACATATCAGCACCCAAGCCCCTCTCCATCCAAGCTAGGACCAGGGAGATCCAGGCAAAGGCTGCTGATGATACTGCGGGCAGACCTGTAGGCTCCCTTCAACAGCCCATTTCTATAGTCCATTTCTTTTAGCGATGCATATTTGCACCGACTCGCGGCGGTGCTCTTTTAGCTCGGAAAAGTTTCCTGATCGCTGATTGGTTAGAATTATCTTGTCCAACCAATCAGCGATCCGGAAGCTTTTCCGAGCTAAAAGGGCACCGCTGCGAGTCGGTGCAAATATGCATCGCTAAAAGAAGTGGACTATAGGTCGCAAGGATCGTGTGGTTGTTCCCTCTTACGGCCTGGCCTGCCTTAGTGCAAGAGCCCGTGTCTTGCTATAGGCAGGGCAATCTAATCCATCCCTACCTGGTGAGGTTGCACACACTATTGGAAACTATCAAGTGGTCTCGAACTCCCCTCCAACAGATTACTAGGTAGGGGCGTTTCCAGTTGGCCTGATTTCGTGAAGTGGGCATGACTGGGCCACGGTATTGTTTTTATGGTGACCTCATTTCGCGAGGTGAGCAAGTCTGTTCTAAGGCAATTTTCGAAAGGTGACCAGATTTTCCTAGATATGCAAGGTTTTCCTATTTTTTTGTGGGGTGGGGACCTGACTTTGCAAGGTGAACAAGAGGGTTCCATTTTTTTGGGTGGGAGGGGGGCTAGTTTCACGGGGGGGGGGGGGGGGGGGGGTTATTCCAAGTTTTTTTTATTGTCGGTTTGGGGCAGGCCTGACTTCGCAAGGTTGGCATGATATGGTTCCAAAGTGTTTTTGGGGTAGGCGGTCTTCGTGAGGTGGAAAAGTTGTTCCAATGCCTTTTTCAAGTTGGGAGTTGATTTTGTGACGCAGGCAAGACGTTTTCAAGGGTAATTTTTATTGGAGGTGACCTGATTTCACGAGGTGGTTGAAGCTTCTTTTTTGGGGGGGTGGGGGTTCTGATTCCACGACGTGGGTGCAATACTATTCCGAGGGATTTTTGTAGCGGGACCTGATTTTCAGAGATGGGCCAGACTTATCAGTTTTAATTTGTATTGGGACCCGATTATTTTTTTTTAGGGTGGCAATATTTCGCGAGGTGAATAATACTGCTCCAAGGATATTTTTGGTGTGGAACCTGATTTTGGGAGGTGGGTAAGACTGTGTGCCAGAGTTTTTTTTTTTTGGGGGGGGAGGGCAGATTTACTAGGTGACCAAGGTGCTTGGAGGTCTTTTTTTTGAAGGGTGAGGACAGAGACGTCTCAGTGAGGAGGAGAGGGTATGTGGGATAGTTATTATTATGGATAATTTTTAGGTGAAGATGCTACTTAGGTATTTTTTTTAGTCTTGGCTGTGATAAACTATATTCAACCAATTACAAAATTCTTTAACCTCAGCTTAGGTCAGCAAATATTCTTGCACATTTGGTTGTCATGGGGCGTGATATATATATATATATATATATATATATATATATATATATATATATATATATATATATATATATATATTAATAATCTGTATAAAGTCTCATAACTCATTATGTTATATAGAAAATCTATTAGTATTTTACACTTTTTAAATGAGTTGACAATAAAAAAAACCTGTGGATTTTCTGTCATTCACAGTTCTAATTTTGAATGAATTTAATTATATAACCATTACTAAACCCACATTTAAAGACAAGTTATGAAATAGAAAATTGACAACAAATAAAGAAACTTTGGTTGCACTTTGTTAGTAAATAAACATTACACATTCAAGATAAAATAGTCGGTGCTTTTTTTTTTTCTCAGATGTTTCTTTTAAGTGCAAACACACCCCTACGCAACGTCATGCACCCTCTCTCTCTCTCTCTCTCTCTCTCTCTCTCTCTCTCTCTCTCTCTCTCTCTCTCTCTCTCTCTCTCTCTCTCTCTCTCTCTCTCTCTATATATATATATATATATTATTTTTTTTTCGAAAGATATTGACTTTTAGATCAATAAAAATTTTCACGTACATTTGCGAGACTTATCCTTACTTTCCTTTTTGGAAATAACTTTTTTTTCAAATTTTAATTGCTTTGTATGTCTATGGGTTATTAAGAACGAGATTCAATTTTCTAATGAGTGGAGGCCGATGGGACGGAAATTCCATTATCATTATTATTATTATTATTATTATTATTATTATTATTATTATTATTAGATAAGCTACAACCCTAGTTGGAAAATTTTGTTACTATAAGCCCAAGGGTTCCAACAGGGAAAAATAACCCAGCGTGGAAAGGAAATAAGGAAATAAATAGCATTTGGCATAAGTAAATTATAACAATTACGAAGAGATAGGAATGCTTTCTATCCGCCATAGGTTATAAGCAGCTGGGAAAACAGAAGCTGAAAGTGAAGACCAAAATCAGTGTTGCCAGATGATGAACCGATTGTTATCGGTGGCACGCGCTGCGCACTTGTATCCAGTAGAAAATACAATTTTGATGTTAAAGAGGTAGAAAAGGGAGGCCCGGTAGTGCAACTTTAATGGCTGGGGTTTCGGTGGGGGGGGGGGGGGGGGGAGGTTTAGCGACCGAGGAAGGATGGAGAGGGTCGTCGTCACCTGTAGATGGAGGATTGAAGGAAGGTTGGTCGTCTCCTTAACAAAACGCCCCCCCCCCCCCAAAAAAAAAAAAAAAAAAATCTTAAATATGTTCTTTATAAATCGACGTAAAACTGTATCTCATACGGTATATAATAAAGAGCAAGATACATACATATATATATATATATATATATATATATATATATATATATATATATATATATGTATATATATGTATATATATATATATATATATATATATATATATATATATATATATATATGTATATATATATATATATATATATATATATATATATATATATATATATATATACATATACATGCATACATATATATACATACAGTATTAGACTTCTCGTGCTTGAGGGTACACTCGGACACGCTGTTTTGTCTTGTTTCTTTTCTTTTGTTAAAGTTTTTATAGTTTATATAGGAGATATTTATTTTAATGCTGTTACTGTTCTTAAAATATTTTATTATAATTGTTAATTACTTCTCTTATTTCCTTGTTTCCTTTCCTCGCTGGGCTATTTTCCCTGTTGGAGCCCTTGGGCTTATAGCCTCCTGCTTTTCCAACTAGGGTTGTAGCTTAGCGAGTAATAATAATAATATGGGTGAGAGGGAATAGACATACCATAATTAGTGTGGTGCGTGTATGTGCGCATCTAATTATTTAGCCGTTATTCTTGACGGGTCGTGTACACTATTTTCAGTCTAATAGCAGAATGCTGAGAGCACGGTTTTGAAAGATTAATGAAAGTTATTGATCCGTGTACTGTGCAGTATATAGATGTTGAAACTTTGGCTGATGACAAAGGTTTAAAAAGTATAGCTCTTATGTTTATCGGGAACTTATAAGAGATTGGAAAGTTGTTTATATGTTATATTCGTAGGTTTAACGGTGCTTATAGGTGTTCAAAAGAATGAGAAGTATGATAACGGTAGATTTAAAGGTGTTCTAAAGTCAAAAGTGTAATTTCGGTAGATTTAAAGGTGTTCAAATAATCTGAAGTATAATATCTGTAGATTTAAAGGTGTTCAAAATAATCAGAAGTATAATATCTGTAGATTTAAAGGTGTTCGAAAGTCAAAAGTGTAATTTCGGTAGATTTAAAGGTGTTCAAACGTCAAAAATACAATATCGGTAGATTTAAAGGTGTTCATAATAATCAGAAGTATAATATCTGTAGATTTAAAGGTGTTCAAAATAATCAGAAGTATAATATCTGTAGATTTAAAGGTGTTCAAAAGTCAAAAGTATAATATCGGTAGAAAGTAAAATATCGGTAGATTTAAAGGTGTTTAAAGTATATTATCGGTAGATTTAAAGGTGGTTTAAATGTGTTCAAAAGAATCAGAAGTATAATATCGATATATTTAAAGGTGTTCAAAAGTCCAAAGTATAAACTCGGTAGATTTAACGGTGTTCAAAAGTCGAAACTATAATATTGGTAGATTTAAAGGTGTTCAAATGTTCTCGATAGATATAAAGGTGTTCAAAAGTATAATAACGGTAAATTTAAAGGTGTTCAAAGGAATTAAAAGTATAATATCGGGTAGATTCAAAGATGTCTGAAAATGTTAAAAAGTAACAGTAAAGTTTGAATTTGGAAGAAATCTAAAGAGCGTTATAAGGGGATAATAGAATTGGATTATTTTGATAATTTGAACGGTGTGAAAAAAGTATTATTGGAAAATTCGAATATAGCTAAAAAAAGGAAACTGTAGAAAGGTCTAAAAACTGGTTATGAAATGTAGAAAGTTTTAAGATATTTGAAACGTGTTAAAAACTATTATTGAGATAGAAGATAACTAAAAATGAGTTAAAAAGTAATCGTAAAGTTGCTAGATAGTTGAAAATGCTAAAAACTAATCGTAAAGTTGCTAGATAGTTGAAAATGCTAAAAACTAATCGTAAAGTTGCTAGATAGTTGAAAATGCTAAAAACTAATCGTAAAGTTGCTAGATAGTTGAAAGGTGTTGAAAAGTAATCGTAAAGTTGCTACATAGTTGAAAGTTGTTAAAAAGTAATCGTAAAGTTGCTAGGTATTTGAAAGATGCTAAAAAGTAATCGTAATGTTGCTAGATAGTTGAAAGATGTTAAAAAGTAATCGTAATGTTGCTAGATAGTTGAAAGATGCTAAAAAGTAATCGTAATGTTGCTAGATAGTTGAAAGATGCTAAAAAGTAATCGTAATGTTGCTAGATAGTTGAAAGATGCTAAAAAGTAATCGTAATGTTGCTAGATAGTTGAAAGATGCTAAAAAGTAATCGTAATGTTGCTAGATAGTTGAAAGATGTTAAAAAGTAATCGTAATGTTGCTAGATAGTTGAAAGATGCTAAAAAGTAATCGTAATGTTGCTAGATAGTTGAAAGATGCTAAAAAGTAATCGTAAAGTTGCCAGTTGTTAAAAAGTTATCGTAAAGTTGCTAGATAGTTGAAAGATGTTAAAAAGTAATCGTAAAGTTGCCAGATGTTAAAAAGTTATGTAAAGTTGCTAGATAGTTGAAAGATGTTAAAAAGTAATCGTCAAGTTGCCATATGTTAAAAAGTTATCGTAAAGTTGCTAGATAGTTGAAAGATGTTAAAAAGTAATCGTAAAGTTGCCAGATGTTAAAAAGTTATCGTAAAGTTGCTAGATAGTTGAAAGATGTTAAAAAGTAATCGTAAAGTTGCCAGATGTTAAAAAGTTATCGTAAAGTTGCTAGATAGCTAAAAGGTGTTAAAAGTAATCGTAAAGTTGCTAGACAGTTGAAAGATAATAAAAAGTAATCGTAAAGTTAATAGACAGTTGAAATCTGTTAAAAAGTAATCGTAAAATTGCTAGAGTTAAAAAAATGTTATAAAGTAATCGTAAAGTTGCTAGACACTAGAAAGATGTTAAAAAGTAATCGTCAAGTTGCCAGATATTAAAAAGTTATCGTAAAGTTGCTAGATAGCTGAAAGGTGTTAAAAGTAATCGTAAAGTTGCTAGACAGTTGAAAAATATTAAAAAGTAATCGTAAAGTTGGTAGACAGTTAAAAGATGTTAAAAAGTAATCGTAAAATGCTAGAGTTAAAAAATGTTTAAAAGTAATCGTAAAGTTGCTAGAAAGTTGAAAGGTGTTAAAAATCAACTTTATAAACCTTACAAAACAAAAGATTGTTGTTGGGTGATTAAGCTCCAGAAATTCATAAAAAAATAATTCTGACTTAACAAGTGTAAGTACAATATACTGTAGTTCCTATATGGGTGGTATTGCGTACATACCCATACAATTGCAAATTCAAAACATAACAATTGCAAATTCAAACATAACAATTGCAAATTCAAAACATAACAATTGCAAATTCAAAACATAACAATTGCAAATTCAAAACATAACAATTGCAAATTCAAAACAACAATTGCAAATTCAAAACATAACAATTGCAAATTCAAAACACAACAATTGCAAATTCAAAACACAACAATTGCAAATTCAAAACACAACAATTGCAAATTCAAAACATAACAATTGCAAATTCAAACATAACAATTGCAAATTCAAAACATAACAATTGCAAATTCAAAACACAACAATTGCAAATTCAAAACACAACAATTGCAAATTCAAAACACAACAATTGCAAATTCAAAACACAACAATTGCAAATTCAAAACATAACAATTGCAAATTCAAAACACAACAATTGCAAATTCAAAACACAACAATTGCAAATTCAAAACACAACAATTGCAAATTCAAAACATAACAATTGCAAATTCAAAACACAACAATTGCAAATTCAAAACACAACAATTGCAAATTCAAAACATAACAATTGCAAATTCAAAACACAACAATTGCAAATTCAAAACATAACAATTGCAAATTCAAAACACAACAATTGCAAATTCAAAACATAACAATTGCAAATTCAAAACACAACAATTGCAAATTCAAAACATACCGTTTATTAAATTACAAACCTGCATTTCATTACTATGCCCCTCGAATTATTACGAGGTTCTCCTCTGATCTAACTATTAATTATTCATACCTTTCAGCTATTTTCCAACTTTCCATTTTTTTTTCATATTCAACAAATTTCGATTATCTTCAAACTTATATTCAAACATTGTTTTTTAACTTTAACATCTATCTAGATTCGTCCTATCTTTTCATTAGGTTATATTGCTTATACAAGTCATCCAAAATGAACAACGAAAGAAAATATATCTAGAATATACTTCATTGGGCTATATTGGTTAAAAAAAATCCTTCAGTGTGAAAAGCGAAACGAAATTGTTTAAAGATCTTCATTGGGTTATACTGGTTAAAATAGTCATCCAATATGAAAAGCGAAAAGAAAATATATAAAGATCTACTCATTAGGTTTGCTTATAAAAGTCATCCACTATGAAAAGCGATATATCGAGATCTATCTCAATAGGATATATTATTTATAAAATTCATTCAGCGTAAAAAGACGGAGTGAAAATGGAAACAGGACAGTTATTCAAGAGCTCTGCTTCAGAGGGAATTGAACAAGGAATTGAATAGCCGGAGTTTGCCTAAGAGCGCCGGTGGCTCCCGGGAAACCGACCTCACGTATATAACTCCCCGCTATTGTGACGTCAGCCTACGCGCAGATAATGTTCTGTCCGTTGGACCCACGGTCGAGGTATATTACTAGACCTTGCTTGGACCTGTTCTTCTAGGGATGCTTACGGAGTGTGAGCAATGGTGGACAGGGCAGCATAACCAGAATTCCCATTCCTTAGTTGAATAGTTCATCGTTTCTTCTTCAATGATTAGTTCATAGGAATTGGTTTGAAGGGTTGAAGGCCTCTCATGAATGGATGAGTCCCTTGTCAGGCTGGGAGGAACGTAAAGAGTAGAGGTCCCCATTTTGTTTTAGTTTCATTTGTTGATGTCGGCTACCCCCAAAATTGGGGGAAGTGCCTTGGTATATGATGATGTATGAATGGGAGATGCAAGGGACAGTGACATTGCCCTATTAAGCAGTACAATTCCCTAAAGACTGACCATATATAAATATGATCAGCACCCAAGCTCCCTCTTCACCCAAGCTAGGACAAAGGAGGGCCAGGCAATGGCTGCTGATGACTCAACAGATTAACCTATGGTCTCCCTCAAATCCCACATCTTTAGGTCACAAGGATGGTGAGGTGGAAGACCAAAGGAACTGAAGAGTGTGAGCGGGACTCGAACTCCAGTCTGACGATCACCAGGGAAGGACGTAACCAACAGGCCACCACAAACTAGTTTGCTCCAATACATAATAGAAACCTTCGGCCTTCAATAGGCGTATAGGTCATGTTCCTATGGAAGGTCTTCAATTTTATTTAGAGATTATTGTTAAAGGTGTCTGGTTTCAATTCCAGTTTCATCAGAATAGATGCTCACCAGAACATCAGCTGGGCAAGCCCAACCTCCCACTGTGGTACCCAACCACAGCAGTGGCCTCCCAGTATACAGCTTAAACTCACGATTTCAGGGTGGGATCGATCTGCTGCCATGAGAATGCTAGGCGGACACTTTACAAGTCAGGAGTGTTATTCTAAATATTTTATATTTTTCTGTTTTAAAGTTAACATAACTTCCGCTGTAAATGGTGGATAGGTAATATTTCATAGATTAGCCTGAAATTTATTTTAAAAGAAATAAGGAAATAGAAAATCATGAAATTATGTTCTGCGATAAATGTTGTATTAGGATAGACAATATTAATGGAACATATTTCGATTTTGTTTAGATAAATTTTAGGAAATAGTTATATTCGAAAATGGGTATGTTTTAGGAAAAGCTCAAGTGGAGAGTGTTTTGTAGTTAGAATATTTTTAATTTCAATGGAAATAGATATTTTCGACTATCTGTTAATGGTCTACTACTCGCAGACCATGAATTAGTAAAAATATCCAATAGCTATTTTTCTTTCATGGGGAATATATACAATTTTGAATTGCTGTTAGAATTAAGTTGATAAAGTATTCTAGGCTAAACAGAAACTCTTCATCCTTCGTGAATACTCCACCTGGATGATCCATTTTGTAATGAACCGGGAGAAATACAGTGGAAATCGGCTGGTTAGGACATTCTTCTAAAGGAAATACGTGGTTTTAGCAATAGAACGGCTGATAACGTTTGCCAGTTTTCTGTGAATTTTTCTAGTCGCCCGCCACCTGCCATCACCTTGCGTGGCTTTTGAATCAGAGAGAGAGAGAGAGAGAGACCTTAGTTTTTGACCATGAGTTTAGTGTATCATTCTCCCGTTCTTTGTTCAGCTCCGAATTTGATACCCTTTAGTGAGAGAGAGAGAGAGAGAGAGAGAGAGAGAGAGAGAGAGAGAGTATCCCGTGTGTAAACACCTGACCATTAGCCCTCTTCTTTTTACGTTTAGATATTTTTTAGTGTTTTATTATTGACGCCCTCTATTGATTTCTTTGAACAGAACCATTGTGCTTTCATGATGTGTAAAACTATACTCTCTCTCTCTCTCTCTCTCTCTCGTTAGTAATGAATTAGTTGAACATGTTACCCCCATCAGTTTTAAAGCTCTTTGTAATAGCTCATCCTCTCTCTCTCTCTCTCTCTCTCTCTCTCTCTCGTGTGTTAGTAGTGAATTAGTTAAACGTTTTACCTCCATAATTTTTAAAGCTCTTCGTAATAGCTAGTCATCCTCTCTCTCTCTCTCTCTCTCTCTCTCTCTCTCTCTCGTGTTAGTAGTGAATTAGTTAAACGTTTTACCTCCCATAATTTTTAAAGCTCTTCGTATTAGCTAGTCATCTCTCTCTCTCTCTCTCTCTCTCTCTCTCTCTCTCGTGTTAGTAGTGAATTACTTAAACGTTTTACCTCCATAATTTTTAAAGCTCTTCGTAATAGCTAGTCATCTCTCTCTCTCTCTCTCTCTCTCTCTCTCTCTCTCGTGTTAGTAGTGAATTAGTTAAACGTTTTACCTCCATAATTTTTAAAGCTCTTCTTAATAGCTAGTCTCTCTCTCTCTCTCTCTCTCTCTCTCTCTCTCTCTCTCAACTGTTGTATGGTAGTTCAATTCCTCCCCCTTTTCTCTGTCATGGATTAGGTA
>NC_090728.1:51706961-51709461 GCF_036898095.1 Palaemon carinicauda | reverse complement strand
TCTTCTTATTATTATTATTATTATCATTATCATTATTATTATTATTATTCTTATTATTATCATTATCATTATTATTATTATTATTATTATTATTATTATTATTATTTTTACTATTACTATTATTATTATCACTTGCTAAGCTACAACCCTGATGGGAAAAATAAGATGCTAGAAGCCCAGGGGCCCCAATAGAGAAAATAGCCCAGTGAGGAAAGAAAGCAAGAAAAATAAAATATTTTATGAACAGTAACAACATTAAACTAAATATTTCCTATATAAACTATAAAAAACTTTAAATAATCAAGAAGAGAAATTAGATAGAATAGTTTGCCCGAGTATACCCTCAAGCATTAATGGGGATTGTCAATGTGTCTGTCCAGCTGTGTGTCTGTCACCCTTAATCTTGTATGTTGGATGAAAGCTTTCTGTGAAATTTGCAAGTAAAGTTTATTCAACAGGTAGCGAGCCTATATACAAACAGTTGAGAGCAAGAATGTCACATTTATTCCAACAAACTAAAACATGATATGGCAAGCTTAAGGAGGTTGTTCTATTATCAGTGCTGGAGAGAGTGAGAGATATATAAAAAGGAATAGTATTACATTGTATGAGCGTGAATGAAACACGTGCGGTTTAATGCATACATTTATAGTACATGTTATCGACCGCGCATTTTCCCATCAGGTTTTATTATTGTCTTATTTGTATTTATTAGAGTACGCAACCCGTCAATAAGGACGGCTAAGTATTTACAGTAGATAGATATGCACACAGACTCAACACTTCCAAATTCCCTCCTCCTTTCCTTTTGGGGTATCCCGTCTCATTAGGGTATGACTAGTTCCTCTCTCCAACCCGAGGGATGAGGAGACGCCTAGTACTTTACGTATGGCATACGGCCGAGCGTGACATGAATATATATATATATATATATATATATATATATATATATATATATAATAAATATATATATATATATATATATATATATATATATATATATATATATAATAAATAAATATATATATATATATATATATATATATAAATATAAATATATATATATATAAATATATATATATATGTATATATTATATATATATATATATATATATATATATATATATATATATATATATATATATATATATATATATATATAGCGTGTGTGTATGTATAACCAGACACTTGGTCCGTATTATAGACGATATTATGGCTTCAAATTCCATTTTTTTTTTTTTTTAAATCTTAGCCATGATTTATGTACTGCAACAGCTGCAGTTATCATATTCGGCATACACTTCTCCTAATATAACCCATACAGATGACATTAAGGTCACAGTAACCGGTAGTTGAACCATGTTAGGAATAATCCGAAGTAAATATATTTTCTTTTGCAAGAGCCACAGTGGCGTCATCTGCCTTTCATTAGTCGAAATGCCTTTAAAGAGGAGTTGGCCGGAGACTGATTGGGAAATCGTATTCCAGCATTATTCTCAGAATACTCGCTTCTCTTTTGTGTTCGTGTGGCTTGATTTTGCTCGTTCCATTATCGCTGGCTTTTGATGATGCAGAGGTGATGCGTTTCCTCGTTGAGTTTTGCGACTTGGTGAACTACGTGGGATAAGAATCATTAGCACGTGGTGTTATAACATCTCGCTTCTCTTTATTATAGGTAAGGGACTTCCTTGTTGAGTGTTGTGACTTGATGAACTATGTGGGATTCGATTCGTGAATTATCCCTGGCTTGGAGACACTTTCTTATTGAGTTTTGTGACTTTGTGGACTACGTGGGATCAGAATCATAAGCACGTGGTGTTTTAACATCTCACTTGACTTTGATGCAGAGGTGAGACATTTCCTTATTGAGTTTTTTGACTAACTGAACTACGTGGGATGCAAATCAGAAGCACGTGGTGCTATAACATCTCGCTTGACTTTCATGCAGAGGTGAGACATTTCCCTATTGAGTTTTGTGACTTGCTGAACTATGTGGGATCCGAATCATTAGCACGTGGTGTTATAACATCTCGATTGACTTTGATACAGAGGCGAGATATTTCCTTGTTGAGTTTTGGGACTTGCTGAACTACATGGGATCAGAATCATTAGCACGTGGTGTTATAACGTCATCTCACTTGGCTTAATCCAGAGTAGAGACAATACCTTGTTGAGTTTTGTGACTTGCTGAACTACGTGGGATTCGATTCGTGAATTATCCCTGGCTTGGAGACACTTCTTTATTGAGTGTTGTGACTTGCTGAACTACGTGGGATCAGAATCATAAGCACGTGGTGTTATAAGATCTCACTTGGCTTTAATCCAAGATAGAAATACTTCCTTATTGAGTTTGTGACTTGCTGAAGTACGTGGGCTTCGATTCGTGAATTATCCCTGGCTTGGAGGCACTTCCTTGTCGAGTTTTGTGACTTGCTGAACTACGTTGGTTCCGAATCATAAGCACGTGGTGTTATAACATCATCTCACTTGGCTTAATCCA
>NC_090728.1:51694461-51704461 GCF_036898095.1 Palaemon carinicauda | reverse complement strand
AGAAAGTATTCAACTTTACTATATCATTGATTAAATGAAATGTATAGTAACTGATTTTATTGTTTTATAGGTATTGAACATTACTGATATACCATTTTTTTTTTTTTTTTGTGGTTGAGGTTTCCTAGAAAGTAATCAACCATACAATATCATTGATTAATTGAAATGTATAATAACAGATTTTATTGTTTTGTAGGTATTGCACATTACTGATATATCATGAATTATTGCATTCTCGAGTTAGGTTATTCTGACTACTCAGTACTGCAGGGTTTGTGTAAAACACGAAATGAATATTGTGATTGAATAATAAGGACAAGGCAAAAGTCAGCAGCTTTTACAATTTTATTGTGATAAACACTAGAGAAAACAAAAACTTATTTTAGTGTAATTTCAGAATGGCACGAGGCCAATACAATTTAAAATTTATTGTAAAACATTAGTTTCTTTCAATACAATTTAAAATTTATTGTAAAACATTAGTTTCTTAGATATTGGTGTTATAGTAGTTACCACTGAACTAATGACCATTGATGTTATGATGATAGCTAATTACAAATCATTCATTCATTCTGTTCAGTGCTTGGATTTAGCATGTTTGCTTTTAAATGTGATCACATTATTAATGTTTTAAGGAAATTCCACTTAAATTGCAACAAGGGTTCCATTAGACCTAAATTTAATGCGGTCTGTCAGTTTGTGATGTTTACATTACCGTTGCAATTATTTCTACTCAGTTGAAGTTGAAGGGATTTAAATTGAGCTGGGTACATAGATTGCCCTTATGCAGAAGGTTGATTGCCATTGTATCCGCGAGTGCCTCAGATGCTTACCTTTTTTGCATTTTTTATATATAGTTGAAGGGATTACAGTTTAATTTGGTCCAAAAGATGTCTTTCACTTGAAGAGCTGTATGCCTTTGTGTCTATTATTGCCGCTTAGAGACACACCTTGTGTCAGTTCCTCTTATGCAGTTGAAGGTAAGACAAATATACTGACGACGTTTTTGTTGTTGTTGTTGTTGATCATCATCATCATCATCATCATCATCATCTTCTCAAAGATTCTTCTTCTTCTTCTTCTTATTTTCAAATATCAATTCATCTTGTTTGACAATCTTGCTCTCCTATAAATGAAATATCAACGTAATTTATCCGTTTCCTTCCTTTTTCCTTCATACATTAATATTATTCCATGGGAAACAAGGTGAACGATGATATGGAGAGAAGAGGTTTGGTGTGAAAGGAAGCCTTTGATAGAAGGCATTGGAGAGGACTCAGTATGCAACCGTGTAAAGCTGTTTGACATTGTGTCCGTCAAGGTCTTTCAGATTCTTACCTTGTAGCAATTTCTCTTCTGCAGTTGACAGTATTACAGTGAGAATTTCGAGAATTGTTTATCGTTGCAAACGTTACAATAGCCCATCATTACATTAACCTAGAAAACGTTTAGAGAGGAGATGGTAAACGTTTAGCCTTCTACATATATTGCAATACGTTCATAATATTGTTTGGGATCGACCTTCTAGTGTGCTTCTTAACACCGACTGGACATCCTTGAATTGCTTGATCAGTTTTTTCAATTTAATTCCTAAGTTTTGACACACACTTCATGCTTTTATGCTAGGTATGCAGTTACTTAAAAGTCATGCCTTCTCCATCATATGGCTCAATACTGTACAGTTAAGAAGTTTTATTCTAGCAATGACCAAATTGTAGAGTGATCTTTCTTATTAGATAGTAACACAGTTGAATCTGTGTAACTTTAAAAGTTCAATCTTGCAGTAATGTTTTTTATGCTGACCTGACTGACAGGTGTCTCTTTACAGTTACATTTGAAAGAACTATTTTGATGATGTTATTGTTCTTAAAATATTTTATTTTAGTTGTTCATTACTTCTCTTGTAGTTTGTTTCTTTATTTCATTTCCTCCTTGGGCTATTTTACCCTGGAGGAGCCCTTGAGCTTATAGCATCCTGCTTTTGTAACTAAGGTTGTAGCTCGGCTAATAATAATAATAATAATAATTATTATTATAATTAGTATTATTATTATTAGTAGTAGTAGTGTGTGACCCAAAAGGTCTATTTATTCCTCCACTATATATGTCTCAATTTTGTTAGCCCCCCCCCCTCTCTCTCTCTCTCTCTCTCTCTCTCTCTCTCTCTCTCTCTCTCTCTCTCTCTCTCTCTCTCTCTCTCTCTCTCTCTCTCTCATTGTTTATGCGTGCGCGCGCCAAACATACTGTTCTTAAAGTTGAGAGGTTATTTAATGTCTTGAGGGCCTGAACTAGTAGTGCCCCTCTTGCAACCCAATTATCTATTTTTCAAGTTGTCCTCTTAGGTTTATATATATATATATATATATATATATATATATATATATATATATATATACTGTATATATATATATATATATATATATATATATATATATATATATATATATATATTTGTTTTAAAAACATAGGGGAAGAAACCGGGAAATGAATGGAGGAAATATGGAAATTAGATTATATACAGTATATATATATATATATATATATATATATATATATATATATATATATATATTTACACATACATACATGTACGTGCGCATTTGTGTATAAAGTGATGGTTCTCGGAACGGTCAAATGAATGTCTTTGGCATGCACAAACTTTTAACAAAAATAGACAAAAAGAGTAGTAGCAGTTAGAGTGCAGACTTGATTGTGTAAAAAAATGAATAGTTAAATTCTGCTTTAGGTTTGATTTGTCTTAATATTTTGAGGTGAATATAGAAGGAATTGATAAGTATTATTATTATTATTATTATTATTATTATTATTATTATTATTACCTAAGCTACAACCCTAGTTAAAGAAACAGGATGCTATAAGCCCAAGGGCTGCAGCAGAGAAAAATAGCCCAGTGAGGAAAGGAAACAAGGAAATAAACTTCGAAAAATTACAAACAATTAGAATAACATAATTTTGAGAACAATAACATCAAAATAGATCTTTCATATATAAACTAAAAAGAGAGACTTACGTCAGCCTGTTCAAAATAACAAAAACATGATTGATAGGATTATAAGTCATTGAAAAGTTTTGTAAGCAAATGAAGAGATGATTACCTTGGGGAAAGGTTTTAGTGCTATCTAGAAGTTAAAGGGCAGAATTTTCTAGTTATTTAATATGCAAAATTTTCCTGAATTTGAAGGGCAGAATTTTCTAGATTTTAAAGGGCAGAATTTTCTAGAATTTAAAAGGCAGAATTTTCTAGAATTTAAAAGGCAGAATTTTCTAGAGTTTAAACGGCAGAAATTTCTAGAATTTAAAGGGCAGAAATTTCTAGAATTTAAAGGGCAGAATTTTCTAGAATTAAATGGCGGAATTTTCTAGAATTTAAATGGCGGAATTTTCTAGAATTTAAATGGCGGAATTTTCTAGAATTTAAATGGCGGAATTTTCTAGAATATAAATGGCAGAATTTTATAGAATTTAAATGGCAGAATTTTCTAGAATTTAAATGGGGAGATTTTCTATAATTTAAATGGCAGAATTTACTAGAATTTAAAGGGCAGAATTTTCAAGAATTTTAGGGGTTGAATTTTTTTAGAATTTAATGGGCAGAATTTTTTCTTTTTTTAAATTTAATGGGCAGAATTTTCTAGAATTTAAAGGGCAGAATTTTTTGGAATTTAATGGGCAGCATTTTCCAGAATATGATGGGCAGATTTTTTCTAGAATTTGATAGGCAGACGTTTTCTATATTTTAAAGGGCAGATTCTTTTTAGAATTAAATGAGCAGAATTTTCTAGAATATGAAGGGCAGAATTTTTTAGAATTTAAAAGGCAGAATTTTCTATAATTATTGGGCAGATTTTTTTCTTTTTAGAATTTAATGGGCAGATATTTCTAGAATTTAAAGGGAAGAATTTTTTTTATTGAATTTAAAGGACAGATTTTTCTAGTTTAAAGGGTGGAATTTTCTAGAATTTAAAGGGGATTTTTTTTTTTTTTTAGAATTTAATGAGCAGAATTTTCTAGAATTTATTGGGTAGATTTTTTAGAATTTATTGGGTAGATTTTCTAGAATTTTTTGGGCAGATTTTCTAGAATTTAAAGGGCAGATTTTCTAGAATTTAATGGGCAGATTTTCTAGAATTTAATGGGGAGATTTTTCTAGAATTTAATGGGCAGATTTTTCTAGAATTTAATGGGCAGATTTCTCTAGAATTTAATGGGCAGATTTTTCTAGAATTTACTGGAGATTAATGGTAGACAAAGTTGACCCCAAAATGAGGTAAATTGGAGCTTAACAGCTTTCCTGACTCGAATGTTTTGAAAGAAGTTTAGTTGAGATTTATTGTTCATGTTAATGTTGCTGAGTATAGGATTAAATTAACTGTTGTGACCTTAAAGTGCTTAGTAGAGTTGCGCTGTCAATTAATTCAGTTGGTGTTCTATTTTTACAAGCATTTGAAAAAAAGATTTACCGATTATTACAACAACAACAACAACAATAATAATGATAATGATAATAATCATTATAACAATAATAATGATAATGATAATAATCATTATAACAATAATAATGATAAATTCTTTATTTATCACCTTGCATAATTGCTCTCCTTGATAAGGCAAGGTGATAAATAAAGAATTAAAGAAAATAATAAATCAACATTTTCCTCAGATTAACGTAAAAACGATAATAATAATAATAATAATAATAATAATAATAATAATAATAATAATAATAATAATAATAATAATAATAATAATAATAATAATAATAAATAATAATAAAGAAAAGCCATAATTTAATGAATTCATATCACCTAAGTTTTCGAGGTTATCTTACGCTAACAATTGAGTTTAAAAAGAAATTGAAATTGCAACATTCGTAAATTACGTACACATCTTTGCAGTAGCATTGTACGAACTTGATATGGTGTGTATGTGTTCCAGTTGACGTATATTAAATTATTATTATTATTATTATTATTATTATTATTATTATTATTATTATTACCCTAGTAGGAAAAGCAGGATGCTATAGCAATAATCACTCGTTACAGATGCGGTATCATCCCTGACCGGTGAACGCCAGAGTGGTGTTCGAGTCCTGCTCAAACTCGTTAGTTTCTTTGGTCCCCGCAATCTCACCATCCTTGTGAGCTAAGGATGGGGGGTTTGGAGGAGCTTATAGGTCTATTAGCTGAGTCATCAGCACCCATTACCAGGCCCTCCTTTATCCTAGCTTAGGATAAGAAGAGGCTTGGGCGCTGATCATATGTAAATATGGTCAGTCTCTAGGGCAGTGTCCTGCTCGATAAGGCAGTGTCACTGTCCCTTACCTCTGTCATTCATGAGCAGCCTTTAAACATTTAAAATTGTTTTCAGAAGTGGTGAACAACATACTGTGTGTGTATGGGTACAGAGAGCGAATTGTTAATACTGACTTGTGTAGGATGTGTATGTTCCAGGTGACGTATTGAAGTGTGGAACAACATACAGTAAATGCTGATGGAGAGAAAACCAATTGTTGACGTTTAAGACAGACTATTCATGTAATATCAGATGTGCTATGTAAAGGCTTACTACAATATTTGCAAAATCGTGTCATGCTTAAAGGGTAGGGGATTAAAGAGCTCATATCATAATAATTTAACCATTCTTAGGTTCTTTATAACATACATGATTTGCATTAGTATAGAGTTTTGGGTCAACGCTATGTTGACTCTCTCTCTCTCTCTCTCTCTCTCTCTCTCTCTCTCTCTCTCTCTCTCTCTCTCTCTCTCTCTCTATATATATATATATATATATATATATATATATATACTATATGGATATATATAATAGATTAAATGGAGAAGTATTAATTTAAAAGCTCAACCGAGGCCCTTCGTGTCAATAAGCGTAGGGGGAGACGAAGATGCTGATATATGTATAAAATCTTATACAATGAGAAAGCTTTTGGTTTTGTTAAAAATTCAGCAGTAATGAAAGCCCTTCAAAGACAAGGTATTGATGAATCTTATGTTAAAACACTTGAAAATATCTGTTCGGGAAGTACAGGAAGCGTAAAACTACATATAGTGAGAAAATACCGGTTGAGAAAGGCGTTAGATAGGGAGACCCAATCTTTCCTAATTATTCACAGCATTCCTAGAATGTTTAAAAATTATTGGGAAAATATAGGAATTTACCTTAATGGGGAATACCTTAACAACTTGAGATTTGCAGATGACATAGTTCTGTTTAGTGAATGATGGGATGAATTGCAGATGATAGTTTTGAATAGATAATAGCGAAATGTAGGACTGAAAATGAATATGAGTAAATAAGATAATATTCAATGAAAATGCAGACACAACACATACAAGGGTTGTGGAAGAACCTCTTAAGAGATTGTTGATGAATACACGTACTTAGGACAGACATAGTTTGGCAACATGTAAGAAAAAAAATGGACATGGGAAGTACATATAATGAGAAGGACAGATAATAGATAGACATTAGGAATAGCAGAAGGGTCCCTAGAGATTGCAAAAGAAGCAGGGGAAGGAAGAGAAGACGGTGGATTGACGAGCTAAGAAACTACGGGTATAAATTGTCATTTAAGACCATTAACAGGTGACCAGTTCATTTTAACTTTGTTACTGATCTTAGAATACTTTATTTTCTATTCATTACTTCGAATGTTGTTTATTTCCTTATTTCCTTTCCTCACTGGAGTACTTTCCTTGTTGGAACCTTTGGGCTTGTAACTTCCTGCTTTTTAAACTATGGCTGTATTATCTAATGTCTAAATACAAACAATATATGGTTAAATTATGAAAGGGAAATGGTTATTGAATAAAAGTTTTCTTGATAACTAGGGTCAGTGACAACTTTTCAGTTTCCTTATTTGCAGGAATTCATCCCCGCGTTGATGGGCACGTAGTCGAAATCTGCGGTTGTTTACCCCTCTCTAATGATGTGCAGGAGATGAGAATGCCAATCTGCCCAATGATTGGTTATTTAGGTCGAGGCTTGTTCAAACTCTCGTCTGATTGGCTGGCTGAGAGTGACGCAGTGCCATTGCCTTGACTTGATTAGCTGTCAGTCACCATGTATCATCAGTTAATGACGTCAGTTTACAAAGCTTTCGGTATCTGGATGTCTATTTTGAGAGCGTAATGAGATGGGTAAATAGACTTTAGTATTTTGAATGGTATTTGAAGGGTTTATGATACATAATGGCATTGTTTTTAGATATTTTTAGAAGTAGTTGAGTGTGATTGGTTGTGAATGTTATGGGATTCCATGGATCTTTTGTAGCTACAGTATAATAAGCAGTGACTATACACTTCTGTATAGGGTCGGTACCTTGAACACCCTATTATATATATGTACTATTAATAATTTTGTAAGATCATACGTATGATAATTTAAGACCTTTATTTAACAGATCTTTTATATATATTTGTGTTAACATTAGTATTCTTTAAATTGTTGATTTTGTATAAAACCCTTTCTCGTCTTCACCGTTGTAAACTGTTAGCTAAACAAATTTTAGCCGTCCACGACACGCATTCCATGGATCGGGAGTTCAAGCCCTGATCAAGCCTGATAGTCTCCTTTAGTTTCCACAACCTAACCCTCTTTGTGGACAGGGAATGGGGGTGTTAAAAGGAAGTCTATATGCCAATCTGTAGAATCATTAAGGCCATTGTCTGGCCCTCCCTGGTCATAACATAGCCTGGGTGAAGATTGGAGAGTTACTCGGTCTCCCACCGTCACTTCACTCCTCGAGTAGGGGAGAGAGGAAGTAATCATACCCTGAAGAGAATGAGGTACTCCCGAGAGGTACACTCTGAAACCAGTCTCCCACAAATTGCCGAAACTGCCTGGTTGTAGTTGGGGAAGGGGGAAGGGGGGGTGGGAAGGATTGAATCTGTGTATGCATTGATATCTATTTAAAAGATGACAGGTATGATAAAATACCCTGCTGGTTGTCAACGCAAGAGCCCGTGTTTTACACTCGGTAAAGCAATTTAAAAGTAAGTGAGGTGCAACAGTCATAAATGATGACAGCTACGCATTCCAGGCGCGCATGATTGACCTTTAAACCATAAATACTGTGTTGACGCTTCAGTGTATGTGCACTCACGAAGTTTTAATATTTGTACGGAGTTATGTCATCAAAACAAACTGCCTTGGATTCAAGATTACATAAGGTCTTTTTGGCCTTTTGCTGCACTAACTTGTTAGCCCTCTACTTGTTCCAGTTTCCTTTCAGCTGAATGGCCTCCTGTACCCCAGCACGGTGCCCTAGATTCAGAAATACCCTGTGGTTGACTTGAGGCCTAAATTTTATCCTTTTTCCTTGGATTCATAAATTCAAATCACACCAAATGACAGAGGAAGGCTTTGGTTAAGAAAGAAAAGAAAGCCCAATTAACAGCTCTGTTGACAATATCCGTGACATGAAACAGCTGATAGGAAGGGTTAGTAACTGGGCTGCCACAATGTGACCTCGGATAACACACAAAAAAAAGTTATATTCTTATCTGTTATGCAAGAGATATAGGACACAATTCTTATGCGAGAGTCGTATGGTCTGTCCCCTCAATGCTTTTATTTTTCTAAAGCAATACTTTTTTTTTTAATTACAGTATCTAATTCTCTCTCTCTCTCTCTCTCTCTCTCTCTTCTCTCTCTCTCTCTCTCTCTCTCTCTCTCTCTCTCTCTCTCTCTCTCTCTCTCTCTCTCATTTTACTACGTTTATATCGTTTCTATCTGCACCTTTTCCAAAATTACACTATTTTCAAAATTCTATTTCCATTAAAGTAACATTTATCGATTCATTGGAGTTCATAACGCATATATATATATATATATATATATATATATATATATATATATATATATAATGTGTGTGTGTGTGTATATATTTACATATATATATGTATATATACACACACATATATATAATTACTATTATTATTATTATTACTATTATTATTATTATTATTATTTGTTGCCCGATCCTCTCATGAAAGTATTTCAACATGGACACAAGAATCAAGTTTGTTATGGAAAGGCTCCAAAGGAGGTCAGTCGGGCGGGCCGGTCGTGTATATAGGGCAGGCTTCAACTGCGTCATCCTTGCTTAGGTCGTCATCTGAATCCAGCATCCGAAGGTCTTGCTTCCAGCAGAAGAGCCTTCTCGCTGGTAATCGCATCGATCGAGGCAATCTGAGATTATTGCGATGAGTTACCATACAAGCGATTAGATTAAGTGGGAGATTTATAAGGAGAGGAGATTACTCGGGTTATAATGATTGTTTTGATCGTATATCTGGATGACTGGAATATCTTGGGACTTGCAAAGGCTCCACTTACTGGAATTTCTTGGGTTTTACAGATGTTCCAAAGACTCGCGTATATTGGGACGTATTGGGGTTCCAAAGGCTGGAATATCTCGGGTTTTACAGAGGTTCCAAAGACTCGAGTATGTTAGTACTTATTGGGGCTCCAAAGGCTGGGAATATCTTGAGAGTTCCAGAGGTTCTAAAGACTGGAATATCTTGGGACTTATTAGGGTTCCAAAGGCTGGAATATCTTGGGACTAATAGCGGTTTCAAAAATTGCAATATCTAGGGACTTGGAGGTTCCAAAGATTGGAATGTCTTAGGGCTTAGACTCTAAGCCTTAGAGGTTCCAAAGATTGGAATATCTTAGGGCTTAGAGGTTCCAGAGATTGGAATATCTTGGTACTATTGAGGTACCAAAGGCTTGACTATATTTGGACTTAACCTAGGTTTCAAAGACTAGAATATCAGGTTCCAAAGATTGGAATATGTTGGGACTTGCAGAGGTTCCAAAGACTGGAATATCTTTGGGACTTATTAAGATTAAAAAAATTGGAATATCTTTGAACTTACAGAAGTTCCCAAGACTGGAATTTATTTAACTTAATGAAGCTCCAAAGACTGTAATAATCGAGACTTTCACATCCAAGACA
>NC_090728.1:51649461-51689461 GCF_036898095.1 Palaemon carinicauda | reverse complement strand
GATTGGATTACTGTTCGCCCATATCGAATTGTTTCTGCATCTGCTGCTTCTGCTGTTCGTAAACTGTCCTTGGGGACGTCCTTGTTCTTGCTCATGAGCTTGTTCTTAACTCTCTCTCATTGTCAAGTTATTTTCAACTCTCTCTCTCTCTCTCTCTCTCTCTCTCTCTCTCTCTCTCTCTCTCTCTCTCTCTCTCTCTCTCTCTCTCTCTAATTTGCATTATTTTGTTCTTCCTTATGCCGGTTTTTCTTATCCTTGTTTTAGTGACGCGTCTATTTACCCTTATTCATGTTATGGGGTATTTTTTTTATTAAGCTCTAATTTTTTTTGTACTTATTCATTATTTATTCATCTCCTCTAAGCATATGTCTTTATTTTAACCAATTGTCTTTATTATTACTGGAAATTTTTTTGCATATTTTATTAACCTTCCCAACTTTCGTATTTCATTTATGATTAAAATTTCATTTCATCGCCCAAGCAAGTTTCTCAACTCTTTGGGTGGGGCATCGTAAGTGTCCTTTATGATTTTTTTTTTATTAGTTTATTTACTTTCCCACCTTTATTTTCATTTATGATTTGAAATTTCATTTCATCCCCCAAGCAAGTTTCTCAACTCTTTGGGTGGGGCATCGTAAGTGTCCTTTATGATTTTTTTTTATTAGTTTATTTACTTTCCCACCTTTATTTCATTTATGATTTAAAATTTCATTTCATCGCCCAAGCAAGTTTCTCAACTCTTTGGGTGGGGCATCGTAAGTGTCCTTTATGATTTTTTTTATTAGTTTATTTACTTTCCCACCTTTATTTCATTTATGATTTGAAATTTCATTTCATCCCCCAAGCAAGTTTCTCAACTCTTGGGGTGTGGTTGTGTTAAGTGTCCTTTATATTATTATTTTACGTGTGATTTTTATATCATTTACCGTTTATTTTCCCTTGCCCCAATATCTTATTCTTGTAATGTTCGTATCTTTACCTTATCTTAATTCACTTGTTATTTACCTTTTTTTCCGGGTCTCACCTGGAATCCAAATCAAGTCATGCAACGGTTTTCATTTCTTAATTCATTGCAAAATTCTCTTTCTGTTTTTCCCTGATTCTTTGTGCAAGGAGCGTTATATGTCTTATTTTGTTACAATACAAGTTTTTTTTTATATCTATTACGTTTTTTCTTTGATTTGGAGTAGGTAAAGGTTATGCCAAATGTCAGTGCCGATTTTTTTTTCATAAAATATGAATGTCATGTTCCAAGATCCTAAGGTCTTACTGATTTTCATTTTAAATTTCATGTTAGTTTTAATTGTATATATATATATATATATATATATATATATTATATATATATATATATATATAATATTTTTTATTCACTCTAACCCTCCTAGGAATGTATGCGTTATTTATAAACTTATATATATTACATTATCTCTCTCTCTCTATCTCTCTCTCTCTCTCTCTCTCTCTCTCTCTCTCTCTATATATATATATATATATATATATATATGTATATCTATATGTATATATAATGTAATATAAATAACAGTTTGTAAATAACGCTTACACTCCTAGGAGGGTTAAAGTGAATAACACACACACACATATGTGTGTGTGTATGTATATATATATATATATATATATATATATGTATATATATATGTATATATATATATATATATATATATATATATATATATATATATATAATATGAATAATATTTAAAACAAAAACATTCCTTGGAAAATGCGCATTCGATCTAAACTGTGGTATTTGATTAATATCAATTAACCTATATTGGAGATAGAGATCTTCTGGCCTCGTTGACCTGGAATCACCAATACTCGTAACTCCCACGAATGGTAAGATGATGCTTTGATTGAATATTATATGGCTTTAGGGCGATATCCTTTTATTATTAGTTTGTTTTTTCTTTAGTCTTCTGTGTAATATTCTTTAAGTTGTTTATTTTTTAAATGTGTTTGTAATTTATATGTAATGGAATCATCTGTATTTTACTTCCTCCTATTATTATTATTATCATCATCATCATCATCATCATCATCATAATCATTGTTATTATTGTTACTGTTATTATTATTGTTATTATTATTATTATTATTATTATTATCTTTATTATTATCATTATTATTTTCATTATTGTTATTATTATTATTGTTATCATTATTATCATTATTATTATTATTATTATTATTATTATTATTAGCTAAGTTATAACCCTAGTTGGAAAAGCTGGATATTATAAGCCCAAGTGCTCCAATAGGGAAAAAATAGCCCAGTTAGGAAAGGAAACAAAGAAATAAACAAACTACAAGAGAAGTAATGAACAATATAAATAAGATATTTCAAGAACAGTAACAACATTTAACTAAGATCTTCCATATATAAACTATAAAAACCTAAAAAAAAAAAACAAGAAGAGAAATAAAATAGAAAAGTGTGCCCGAGTGTACCATCAAAAAGTATTTTTCCCTGTTGAGAATAAGAAATTCTTGCCTTCATTCCATTCTACACTATAGGAAGAGAAGTGGTTGAGATGGCTATGCTAACGAGTTGTAATGTCCAGGTTCAGGGCCTTTGCAACGGCGCATCTAATAATCTAGTTATTGGAGTTTATCTTTCTTTTATACTGTTTTGTCTTTTTCTCCACATCAGGTTTAGTATTTCTTTTCTGAATTTCTTTCACTGAAGAAAAACGATCCTATTATTTTCTTTAGGTCTTCCTCGTAGGGTTGTTGAAGCTCTGTTAGTTAATTGCCTCCGTCAATGTAGTTGGAAGGAGGTTATGTTTTCACCCCTGTTTGTATGTTTGTTTGTGTGTGTGTTTGTTTGTCAGCAGCTTCCTGGCCGCAATTTTAATCGTAGAGTAATGAAACTTGCAGCGATTAAGTGTTATGTAAAAAAAAAACTGGAAATGACCAAAGTTTGGGAGGTCAAGGTCACGGTTAAGCAAAATGTCCAAATCACGTAATCTGCCATAAGTTTGGACATCGTTGTCGCAGAGATTTAAAACTTGTTTCATATTTAATTGTATGAAAATCCACGCTAATTCATACATGTTAAGGCTGAATGTTAAGGTCGAGTCTATGGTTAAGGTCAAGCAAAAGGTCAAATTCCGGTTATCTACCATACGGCCACAATTTTAATCGTGAATTAATGAAACTTGCAGGAATTTTAAACTGTTATGAAAAGATCTGGAAATTATTAAATTTTGGAAGGTCAAAGGTCAATGTCACGGACGAGAAAAAACGTCCACATCACTTAATCAGCGGTTCACATTTGAGTGTATGAAAATCCACACCAATTAATACAAGTTAAGGTCAAAGGTCAAGGTCGAGGAAAAGGTCGAGAAATAAGATCCCTCGGCGAAGGTCTGTGCTCTACTGAGTATCCCTCTGTCTTTCTGTTCTGTATTGTGAATGGGTTTTATATATTTATTTTGTATATTTACTTAATATTTTAAGAAATGTATATTGCAAAACCTTCACTGTATGAAATATGTTTTTAAGTACATATTTACAAGTATGAGTAAAGGCTTTAAACATATAAGTATTTATAAAGGCTTTAAACATATTTTTAAGTATATTTAAAGGCTTTAAACATATAAGTATACTTAAAGACTTTAAACATATAAGTATACTTAAAGACTTTAAACATTTAAGTATATTCAAACGCTTTGAACATTTATAAATATACTTAAGGCTTTACACATTTATAAGTTTACATAAAGGCTATAAACATATTTATAATATACTTAAGGTTTTAAACATATAAGTATACTCAAAGGCTTTAAACATATAAGTATACTCAAAGGCTTTAAACATATAACTATACTTAAAAAGACAATTATGGCAATTTAGACATTCATAGTTGGACGTATTTTAAGACATGCTTTAAGACCAGCCCCATAAACACACCGAAGTGTGTTTTACACCCATTAAAGTGCGAGATGTAAACATTTTCTCTCTCTCTCTCTCTCTCTCTCTCTCTCTCTCTCTCTCTCTCTCTCTCCTCTCTCTCTCTCCAATAAGACACTTTCCCTCGCTGGTGATGCTTAAGAAAGAAAAGGAGACCTCCGGTGTGTGTGTGTGCGTGTTTGTGTGTGTAGCCCGGAGAGATTATCGATTCCGATGCAGTCTGTGAGAAGTTGGCCGGGGAATGAATTATGTTGGGGGGGTGGGGGGGGGGAGAACGTTGCCTTGTCTGGTTTGAAATAAACGTTGCTCTCGTTTTATAATGAGTAGTTTTGATTAGGTTTGCGATACGTTTTTTTTTTTAATTGATGGGTGTCATTTCTCTCGAAACTTGTTTAGCGTTTTTCATAAAACGTTTGTTTTAATTTAGCGTTTTTCATAAAACGTTTGTTTTAAAGTTTAGCGTTTTTCATTAACGTTTGTTTGCAAGTTTAGTTTTTTTCATAAACTTTTTTTTAAGTTTAGCGTTTTTCATAAACGTTTTTTTTAAAGTTTAGCGTTTTTCATAAACGTTTTTTTAAAGTTTAGCGTTTTTCATAAACTTTTTTTTTTAAGTTTAGCGCTTTTCATAAACGTTTGTTTTGAAGTTTAGCGTTTTTCATGAACATTTGTTTTTAAGTTTAGCGTTTTTCATAAACGTTTTGTTTAAAGTTTAGCGTTTTTCATAAACGTTTTGTTTAAAGTTTAGCGTTTTTCATAAACGGATTTTTTTAAGTTAGCGTTTTTCATAAACATTATTCTTAAGTTTAGCGTTTTTCATAAAAGTTTGTTTTTAAACGAACGTTTGCTTGGTATATGACCTATTATGTGAATATGTATTTCACCAAACCTTTAACTTGACTCCTCAAGGCACTAGAAGAGTTGGAAGATCCAGTTCTACATGGCTGAGGACAGTGAAGCGTTAAGTGTGATATGGTGAATGGGAAAGTAGTGATTTAAAAGCTCAAACTAGAGACGGCTGGTAAAATCTAATCGAATCCTTTTGTGTCAATAGGCGAAGGAAATGATGATGATGATGACCTATTTAGAATGTAGTTTTGTTTTTCTTATCACACTTGATATTCATGTCATTAACTAAGTTCATTTATTGTCTAATCATTGTTGATTAATATTATTATTATTATTATTATTATTATTATTATTATTATTATTATTAATAATATTGTTGTTATTAATAGTTTTTATTATTATTAATTATTATTATTATTATTATTATTATTACTAGCTAGGCTACAACTTCAGTTGGAAAAGCAAGTTGCTATACTCCCAAGGGCTCCAACATGGTAAAAATAGCCAAATGAGAAAACGAAACAGGGAAATAAATAAACTACAAGAGAAGCAACGAACAATTAAAATGCAATATTTTTAGGACATTAACTAAATTAGGATAGATCTTTCATATACAAGCGATAGAATTTTCAGAAACAAGAGGAAGAGAAATAAGATATATTGTGCTTGAGTGTGATTGTTATATTTCTTTTAGAATAATATAGTTCGTATTATAGGAAATATTGTATGTAAGATTGTTTTCCTGTCAGTAAAATTTTCATTTTTTCACGTACTTTTAAGTTTTCATAACTGTTTATTGATTTTCGAAAAAGAAAAAATAGTTCTTGTTATGTTAGATCTTTACAAAATGACTTAGATCTGGATGTTCTTTGTCATGTATTAGACACTGACTTTAAGTTTAAACATGCAATGCTTATGATTTTTTTAATGCTTTACAATCTGTCCTTTGATCTTATAAATTAATTTGCCATTTCTTCATTTCTTTTATATTATTACTATTATTGTTTTATTTTTATCATTATTATTGTCCTTGTTATTGGAAAACAGATGTCTGAATTCCTTTTGAAAACCCCAAAAAGTAAAGTACACTAAATAGGAATAATTAACGATGATAAGACAATAAATGGAGATATAATTTATATTCCAACATTACTATTAGTTTTATTTTTATCATCGTTATTATTGTCCTTGTTATTGAAAACCAAAAAGTAAAGCACAGCCTAAATAGGAAAAATTAACGATGATAAGACAATAAATGGAAATTTAATAACATGAAATGAAGTTTAATGTAAAAAAGACACTTCCATAATTCTCAATTTCCCCAGCCAACGACGTAAACCCTATTTACATTTTTTCACTCAAAAGCTTTAAAAGAATATCACCAACAAATGCTTGTCGTCTATCCCTCAAAACTAAAGAACATCTTTTTGTGGTTCGTCGTATTTCAGAATGGTTAGTCCAATAGTATTCCACTAACTAGAAGGGCACCCAGTAAAGCGCAGACCTCCGCCGTGGCAGCTTATTTCTCGACCTTTTGCTCGACCGTGACCTTGACCTTCCAATATTTAAGCCTATCCAGTTTTTTACACAACAGTTAATCCCTGCAAGTTTCATTACTCTACGTTTAAAATTAGGGCACGTAGGCTGTTCACAAACAAACAAACACACTCACAGAGGGTAAAACATAACCTACTTCCAACTTCGTTGGCAGAGGTAATAAAGCTGTCCGTGAGTGGAGTTTCAGGTTATGAAGATGATATTCATTCGAAGGTGTTGAGAGAGGTATGCTAATGAGAAGTAATGTTCTGTCTAGTGCAAACCTTCTTAATTCTCTCTCTCTCTCTCTCTCTCTCTCTCTCTCTCTCTCTCTCTCTCTCTCTCTCTCTACAACAAAACGACAGCATATTTAGAACAGAAAAGTTCGTTAGATATAGACAAAATGCTAAATTTCCCCCCCCCCTCTCTCTCTCTCTCTCTCTCTCTCTCTCTCTCTCTCTCTCTCTCTCTCTCTCTCTCTCTCTCTCTCTCTCTCTCTCTGTTTGTGCCCATATGCTCGTGATGACACACTTGCCTTACGGATGAAACGTGATTATTATCCTAAATAAACAGCTTAATGTGTCCTTGATGAAAAAGGACATCTTAAGATACTTGGTTCTTTTTATTGACATTTGTACACCTCGTGCAGCCTCCTCCCCCCCCCCCCCCCCCCGCCCCTACTCTTTGGGTCTCCTCTCACAGCATCTTCCCATCATCTGCTACATTTACTCCTGAGATATTTCTACGAATCTACCACTTCCATTCTTCTTTTATAATTTTTTTTTATATATAAAATATCGGCGTCAATAACCCTCGATGTCAGGATGCCAGAAAACTCGATCAATCAATCAAACCACTGGACAGACTGACATAACGTTACTCTTATTTTCCTGGATTTTGTGTAATCTTATAACTTTACACATGTCTCCTCTTTCATGCACTTTCAACCTCTTTTTCCAGTTTTTGCAGTTTCTCTTCACTGTACTCAATCCACAACTTTTACTTCTTTTTTTTTTATTTATTAATACTGTATTCCTATAACCTTTGCTTTCTCTGATCTCGCGCGTTGCTCCATCCATAAAGAGGTTTAATAGCTATAGGGGCAAAACTTCTTTGGATTCAATTTTTGCACCAAACCAGCCACTATCCTGATTCCGTGCACTGACACTTACTTCACTTCCATCAGAGAAACTTTTCCTTGTTCTCAATAACCTGTCATCTGTGCTATGCGCTCTTAGCCCACTCCACGTTGGCTATCTATGAGGTTTCAAGATTTTTTAAAAGTTACTATATGCCATATACAGTTTTCAATAATTTCTTTTTTAACTTTCGCAACTGTGTTATAACGATTATTTGATCCCTGCACCTTCTTCCTCGTGTGAACTCATACAGATCATCTGCTGTTAGTCCCTCTGACAACTCTTACGTTCTCAAACAAATCATCACTACACACCCTTCGTTTTTTACTAAGTTATGTTATTTCCCTATAATTCTTAGTCACCTTCATCTGTATAGAAAGGGATCTTTCCCTTTGCCAGCTATACCTTACAAACACTGGCCAACCATCCAATTTTACTATTAACTCGTGGACCTTTCCCTTTGCTAGGCATACCTTACAAACACTGGTCAGTCATTCAATCTTACTATTATCTCATGAACCTTTCCCTTTGCTAGGCATACCTTACAAACACTGGCCAACCATCCAATTTTACTATTAACTCGTGGACATTTCCCTTTGCTAGGCATACCTTACAAACACTGGTCAGCCATTCAATCTTACTATTAACTCGTGGACCTTTCCCTTTGCTAGGCATACCTTACAAACATTGGTCAGCCTCCAATCTTACTATTGAATCCGTATTAAAGCATCTAAGTTCTGATTTCATCAACCCCTGGTGTGTTCCCTTTTATTGAAATCTTAAGTGTATATATTTTTGCAGGACTTGAAATCTGTTTGATTTGTCATCTTATCCCATACCGTTAACTGTTAGAATTCTTTGATTAGTTACCCAATGCCAATGAAATTCTCTTCTTGCTTCCTCTTTATTGCTTTCATATTAGAAAGTTCAGGTTTTTTCGGACTGGATGAGGAAGGAAGGATAACCTTTTCCCTTAAATCCAATATGACTCTATTCATATTAGCAACAGATTAGGCAACTATTTGTCAGTGATCGTGGCTGGTTGGAGCAAGGAGCGAGAGAAAAGGAGAGAAAAAGATAGAGTATAATTAGAATGAGAACTGGTCATGAATGGTTTGCCCTTTAAATGGGAAAGCCTCGACGTGGTAATCCACATCCCGCCATGGTTAAGCTATTTATAAGTTATTAATGAATACAAAGCATTGTAATATATTAATGATCCTGATATTTTAGTTTGACTGTTTTTTTCCCAAAGTTTACGCCATTATTATTTTCCCTTGAATAAACACTATGCTATATTGTAATTGTTAATTTCGTCTTCCAACTAAAATGGTTTAAACTCTTGATTGTACAGACCGTGTAATGTGTTGATTACTTAATGACTTTTTAATTATGCTTTTTCCTTACCCCCGGCGTATACCCCGCATTGTGAGAAGGGGGCGGGGCGCGAGAGTTCTGCTTAGTATTCATGGTGTGGCCAAAACGCTGTAGAAGGTATGCAAAGGCTCTTTACTCTAGTTTCATTATCCCTCAGCTGCGTTGCTTCTGTTCTTTAACGATTTGTCTTCAACCCTTTCTTCTCTTCCTCCCTTTCTCTCATATTTGGTTAGGTATGATTTGTTACAGTTTAAAGGTTTAAAGGCCTCTCATGAATAGCAGAGGCAAGAACAGTGACATTGCCCTGTCAAGCAGGACAATGCCCTAGAGACTGACCATATTTATATAGGATTAGCGCCCAAGCTCCCTCTCCACCCAAGCTAGGACCAAGGAGGTTGGGCAATGGCTGTTGATGACTCGGCAGATAGACCTATAGGCTCACCCAAACCCTCCATCCTTAGATCACAAGGATAGAGTGGTTGCAGCGACCAAACAAACTAACGAGTTTGAGTGGGACCCGAACCCGTCTAGCGATTACCAGTCAGGGATGTTATCACATCGGCCACCACAATACTTAGGAAACTTGTACGTCTGTCAAACAGCAAGAGTGAAAGTATGAATATATAACAAAGCTAGGGCAATCAGTCCAATGTGAAAAATAAAATGAGAAAGAAGAAACTGATTAAAAAGGAAAAAATAGAATACAAATTAATATAAATGTTGAATACAACTATGACAAGAGTCTTATGTGAACATACTTAATAAAACCCACGTTGGCATTAAGTTTGAACTTCCATAATTTGGCCACAGCTGGAATTAAACTTTTAGAATGATGTGTAATATTGAACTTCGAGGGAGAAGAAGCACGGCTGTTGAAATGAACTGCATATCTAAAATCATGTGTCGGAAGTTCTGAATGCAGGCGATGATCAGAATTATGCAAAATATGTTTCGTGTACAATCAATTAATTGAACTACGGTGACAGATTAATTAATCTGAAATGGGATAATGAGTTTAGTAGAACTGCTTGTTTTTATATCACTATTTAAGGTGAGAGTTGGCTGATGAAGAGGACAGTTGAATGCTAAAATATGGAAACGCTTTGTAATTTATCGTGAAAGGGAATAACGTATGCTATATTTATACAGTTAAGAAGGTTGTACATATTTTTGAGAAAATTATTATGTATATATATATATATATATATATATATATATAGTGTGTGTGTGTATGTATATGTATATATGCCTGTTAATGTAGATATAAACTTGAAGCCTTCTTAAAGCCTTAGAAGATAAGTTAGTTACAACTTGAAGAGATTTGGAAAAAATAACGATGGGGAATAACGCAACATGATTACATGAGCAAACTATAGGATATTCTACCATGTAATAAAAAGAAATGGAAATGGACAGGACATGTAATGAGAATGAAAGATGAACATTAAGAGTAACAGAATGGGTCCCTACAGATTGCAAAAGAAGCAAGGGAAGGAAAAGATGATGGATTGACATGCTAAGAAAATTTTCTGGTATAGACTGGCATTGAAAGACCGTGAATAGACGAGCGTAGAAGAACATGTCTGAGGCCTTTGTCCTGAAGTGGACTAGTTACTGCTGATGATAATATATATATATATACATATATATATATATATATATATATATATATGTGTATGTATATATATTATATATATATGAAATACATATGTATGTATGTATATATATTATATGTATAATATATATATGTATATATATATTATAAATATATAAGTATATATATAAGATATATATTTATATATATAATATATATATATATATATATATTTATATATATGTATATATATAATATATTTATATATATATATATATATGTATAAATATGTATATATACATATATATATGTATATATATGTATATATGTGTATATATATATATATAAGTATATATATATAAAATATATATTTATATATATATATGTATATATATATATATTTATATATATGTGTATATATATATAATATATATATATATATATATATATATATATATATGTGTGTATATATATATTTATATATATATATGTATATGTATATATATATATATATATATATATGCGCGCTTCCCAGTATAAAGCCGCATTGCATGCAAACGGGATGTTTTATCTTCCAGTGAGCGAAGTCGTACGATGTTTTGGCGCTACCCAAACCCTGAATACAATGAAATACACAGTTGCTTGTTTTCCAATACTTTGAAATACATCAATGTTTTCTTAATTCAATGCACGTTAAGCGTGTTTTTATATTTTTATTTTTGCTGTCTTTTATGTTTGGTTTTTGATATATATATATATATATATATATATATATATATATTATCGTATATATATATAAATTATATATATATATAAATATATATATATATATATATATATATATATAATATATATATATATATATATATATGAAATTTATACATACATATATATATATTTATATATATATTATATATATATATATATATATAATATATATAGGTTTATATATATATATTATGTATATATATATATAATATGATATATATATTTATATACACACATATATATATATATATATATATATATATATATATATATATATATATATGTATATATATATATAATGTGTATATATATATATATATATATATACATGAAAATGAAATCCATCCAGTTTTCTTTGAAAGAGACCGCTAAGATTTCTCTATCAAGCCAGGAATGATTTCAGGAATTCAAACAATTTCAAGAATGCCGTAGGGCGTCCGTTGTTTGTAATCAACAATTTCGCATTTGTCAGGTGCTTTTGCCAGTAAACATTGCGGATAAAAAGGAAATAAGGGGTGGAACTTTTGCCGTAGAATCGGCAAATGTTTTTATGTTGAATAGGCTGACATAAGTCTTTTTGTACAGTAGTTATATATGAAATATCTGTTTTGGTGTAATTACTGTTTTCAAGTTATCTTATTTTAATTGTTTTTAATTGTTCATTATTTCTCATATCGTTTATTTATTTTCTTAATTCCTTTCCTCACTGGGCTATTTTTTCTTTTGGAGCCCTTGGGCTTATAGCATCTTGCTCTTCCAACTAGAGTTATAGCTTAGGTAGTAATAATAACAATGATAATAATTTGGGAACATGCTCTTCGCACTCCCCAAGAGAGATTAGTTCACCAAACGTTCAACTTTGCTCCACAAGCTACTAGAAGAGTTGGAAGTCCCAGGCCTACATGGCTGAGGACTATGAAACGAAGTAGATGATGATGAATGGAGAAGTGTTGAATTAAATGCTTATGATATAGGCGACTGGAGAAATCTAACCGAGGCCCTTTGCGTCCATAGGTTTGGGAGGAGATGATGATGATGATGAACTGTAACAGGAATTTTCAGAGTTGTGAGAGTTGTCCCCCGTTCAGAATGCGGAAGGTAAAGGGGGGAGGGGGGGCGCTGAAGAGGGGCGGTAGCTACGTCACCTTTAAACAAGTGGATCTCATTGCTTCGATTTTGTTGCCGTAAAGGAGAGAAAGTAGGTAGGAAGGATGGGGGGCTGTTTTAGGCCTGGTATTCTCAGTATATATCCTTTAGGCTTAATTACTCCTGGTAAGATATTTTTAATGGCTGGGGCAGTTTTAGGGTTCATATTTTCAAAGTATATTTCGCATAGGCTTACTTCCTCTTGGTAAGATATTCTCAGTTGGTGATATTTTACTTAGGCCTGGTATTCTCAGTATATATCCTTTAGGCTTAATTACTCCTGGTAGGATATTTTCAATGGCTGGGGCAGTTTTAGGGTTCATATTCTAAAAAATGTATTTCACATAGGCTTACATCCTCTTGGTAAGGTATTCTCAGTGGGTGATTCTTTTTTTATTTAGGCCTGGTATTCTCTTAAGTATTTTCGTATATGCAAATCTCAACCTGATAAGATATTCCCTACAGGTGTGGCAGTTTTAGGCCTGCTATTTTCACTGTATATTTCATATAGGCTTAGTTCCTCCAAGTAAGATATTTCTAATTGGTAGGTCTGTTTTAGGCCTGCTATTTCCACACTATATTTCCTGTACGCTTATTTCTCTAGATAATATAATTCACAACGAGCATGGCTCTTTTAAGTAGGGTATTCTCAAAGTATATTTCAATCTTGGCTTAGTGCTGCCATAGATAGTGTTAATCATGAGGCCTTTGTTTTAAAATTTGAACAGATGGGAATAGGTTGGTCTTTTCCAACCTATTTTTGAGTAATAGATTTCAAAGTACTTTAGTAGTTGATGAGCACCAATGTGATATTTGGTGCTCCTTTGGGTAGTGTTCTGGGCCCATTATTGTTCATGCTATAAATAGCATGATATGTGGTTTGCCCTAGAAAACGAGCCCGTTGCATATGCAGATTATGCTACTCTCTTTGCATTAATTCCATCTCCTGAATATAGATTTGTGGTTGCTGAATCGCTTAATAAAGATGTAGCTAAAATTAGTACATGATGCAATTTATGGGGCATGAACAAAACTCAAATTGTGATTATAAGTAGGTCCAGGGCAGTGGCTCCTCAACATTCAGATCTTTGCATTGATGATATCTCTTTAACTATATGCATATGATCAGGCCCAAACCCCCTCTCCACCCAAGCTAGGACCAGGGAGAACCAGGCAATGGCTCTTGATGACTCGATAGGTAGACCTATAGGCTCCCTAAAACACCCAACCCCAGCTCAGAAGGATGGTTAGGTTGCAGTTGCTACAAGAAACTATCGAACTTAGGCTTGAACTCCAGTCCAGCAGCTCGCAAGGGAGATAAGTTTCCAGTAGGCTACCAGGAAAGTACATTTCCTATAGGGTGAGTTCATCTAGGCAAGATACACTCAACAGGTAGATTTGTTTTAAGCCCTGTCCACACGATCGAGCATGCCCGACGGGCAAACAGTGATACCAGACCAAATAGTTAGTAAGAATGAGGGTTAATGACGTCAGAAGCGGGAAAACCACAGACAGGGATCTGGCATCATACAGTGTTGCTAGATCCCTGCCTTTTGTTTTCCTGCTTCTGACGTCATCAACCCTCATGTTCACTAACTATTGTGGCCTGGTATCACTGTTTGCCCGTCGGGCATGTTCGATCGTGTGGACAGGGCTTTAGGCCTGACTTTTCTCAAAGTATATTTCATGAAGGCTTAGTTCCTTCAGGTAAGATATTCTCAATAGGTAGGAAAGCTTAAGGCTTGTAGGCATAGTTCCTCCAGTAAGATATACTCAACGTCTGTTTTACGAATTTGAATATTACAAAGATTAGAGAGATTTGAAAATTTCTGAGTGGGGATAACCTAACGTGGTGAAAGCTTTTGCGTATCGCCACGATCAGCAAAACTGTGCTAGTGAAGGCCATTCATACTAGGTCGGTTTGCTGTGAATGATCAAACAAGTCTCCCACCATCACCAGTACGCACTGGCTAGCGTGGTGAAGAAAACTGTCTAAATTCCATACATGAATTGACATGTGTGAGGCCTTTGTCCTGGCGTGGACTAGAAACGGCTGCATATGTTGTTGTTGTTGTTGTTGTTATTATTGTACTTAATGGAGAGCATTTTCAATTCATGACGACGTTTATCAGTGATTTTGATAATTTAATCAGACGTATTTGACAATAGATTAGACTACAAATGTGATTGGTTACTTCATATTATTTAGCATGATAAGCAAATGTCACGGAACTCAATTGATAAAAACGAAGCAAAAATCAAACTTTGAAAGGAATATTTTTAGCTAAAGTAATTTTTGTATCTGGAAATTCAACACTATATATATATATATATATATATATATATATATATTATATATATATATATATATATAATATATTATATATTTATATGTACATATATTATATATTTATATATATATGTATACATATATATATATATATATATATGTGTATATATATATATATATATATATATAGAATAAATCCTGTTAGTAACTTTCAGAGCTGTGATTATTCACAAAATTTTAAAATTTATTTTTCCTTCTTATTCCGGTGTATGTCTATCGTAATCTATTAGAAGTGCCTCCTTCATTGCAGATTAATACAGGGTTGCCACAATGGGCTACAAATCAGAAATTGGGCTACTTTTGGAACATTTGGGCAACCAGATGTCACTGTCTGCTACTTGTCACTTTTTTTTTGTCTACGTTTGTTTTGATTTGGGCTATTTCCATTTTTTTTATATTGATAATCACATCAATGATCTACTGCAATAAATTAGTAGTGTATCAGTCCTGGCTAAGCCTCCACCAATCATTAAACGAAAGTTATTTTTATTTTTCAACAGAACACGAGACTATGCGTACTGATATGTACTTTTGAATCCATTTGACTCCTTCAGTTCTAAATTTAAGAGTTATTTAACCCCCCGCTGTGCTAAGGTCATTAGCAGCGTCTCCTACGTTATTTAGGTTTTTCCTATATCTCCGTTTCCATATCCTTCTTTCTTTTTCATGTCCACTCTTTAAACCATTGCTATGAGATCAAAATACAAACCAAGATTAAAGTCTAGTCTTGTGTAGTGCCATAGCCTCTGTCCCATAGTCTTCCACTGTCTTGGATTAGAGCTCTCTTGCTTGGGGGTACACTCGGGTATGCTGTTCTATCTTGTTCCTCTTCCTTTTGTTTTTGTTTTAAGTTTTTATAGTTTATATATGAAAGATTTAATTTAATTTTCTTAAAATATTTTATTTTGATTGTTTATTATTTATCGTGTAGTTTATTTATTTCCTTGTTTCCTTAACTCACTAGTCTTCTTTTCCCTGTTGGAGCCCTTGGGCTTATAGCATCCTGCTTTTCCAACTAGAGTTTCAGCTTAGCTAGTAATAATAATAATAATAATAATAATAATAATAATAATAATAATAATGAAAATGTTCCATGCGTTTAATTAGATTATGTAAAACGTTTCGTGAAAAACTGCACGATAAAAAAAAGACGTTTTCATCTACAATAAGGTAAATCCCACCATAATAGAAGAGAAAATGAAATAAAAGAGAAAATAGAATAAAAGAAATATTTTATGAGGTATAAATCGCTCCGCGAAAAATGAATTATTAATATGCTCTGATAAAGGATTTTTTTTTCCGATAAATTAAAAAAAGAATTTCAGGGTCGGGGTTTTACACGCTAAACGTTATTCGAGTGTCGTGCTAGTTTCGTGTGTGTGTGTGTGTGTGTGTGTGTGTGTGCGCGAGAGAGAGAGAGAGAGAGAGAGAGAGAGAGAGAGAGAGATATTTATAAAATTAACATTACATAGAGGGAGGTAAGGATTTAAGATGAAAGCGACTGAGAGAGAATAATTGTAACCTTGCGAGGAGGGAAAGAAGATTTAGAGAGAGAGAGAGAGAGAGAGAGAGAGAGAGAGAGAGAGAGAGAGAGAGAGAGAATTTGTTGTTGAATATTAACTTTACATTGAGGGAGGGAAACATGTAAGATGAAAGAGATTGGGAGATTTTAAATTGTAACCTTGCAAGGGGGGAAAGAAGGTTGAGAGAGAGAGAGAGAGAGAGAGAGAGAGAGAGAGAGAGAGAGAGAAAGAAAGAATTTTTTGTTGAAAAATTAACTATATTGAGGGAGGTAAAGATTTAAGATGAAAGCGATTGAAGGATTTTAAATTGTAACCTTGCAAGGAGGGAAAAAAGATTTAGAGAGAGAGAGAGAGAGAGAGAGAGAGAGAGAGAGAGAGAGAGAGAGATTTTTTTTAAAATTAACTTAACATTGAGGTAGGTAAAGATTTAAGATGAAAGCGTTGAGAGATAATAATTGTAACCTTGCAAGGAGGAAAAGAAGATTTAGGAGAGAGAGAGAGAGAGAGAGAGAGAGAGAGAGAGAGAGAGAGTCGTCTTAATTCTAATATTAAAAGTGCTTCGAAAAATCCTATCAGGAAACTTGTGTACTCTGTTATATTTTTTAATATGAAAGTTTAGATCTTGACGAAATGATGGATGGAACATGAACTGAGTAATTAATCATGTGCCTTGTATCTTCGATATGTGATCCGTCATTAGCACAACTTTCACTTTACTTTTCGTCCTTCAAGGGGATTTTACGTTAAAAGGCATTAGTAAATGCAAGTAATGAAAATTCACGTGGTTTAATTTGATTCAAGCTAACACCTGGGCATGTCTATATGCATTTCTGATGGCTTGTCACTCTTCTGATTATGTGTTTACTTTTTTGATAGCTTAGGTTTATTCCTGTGTCTGTTCTTTTCATAGTATAAATAATTTTATTTATATATATATATAATATATATATATATGTATTAATTATGTGTGTGTGTCTGTGTGTAATTTTGTTTACACAGAAAGACCGTAAACAGGCGTAAGTAGAAGGATGTCTGAGGCCTTTGTTCTGCAGTGGACTAGTAACGGCTGTTGATTTATATATATATATATATATATATATACATACATATATATATGTATATATATATACATATATATATATATATATATATAGTGTGTGTGTGTGTGTGTGTGTAATGAGCAAAACCACCCAGATTCAAATTCCAGGCGAGGACTATCCGAAACTGGCACTGATCCATTAAAACTTGAGGCTCCTCTTAGCAAAATATGGTGGATATACATTACAAGACATGACCAAGTAAGTGGAAATTCAAACTGGGAAACCAGATAAAAAAATGACCTCGTGACGACAATCTTGAGCGCAATTTAGAAAGCAGCAGTGCACATTATATAGGTACCTTCGACCTAGAGAGAGAGAGAGAGAGAGAGAGAGAGAGAGAGAGAGGGGGGTTATGAATAGTTTGTACCCATAGGATATGGAGGCTCCCAGTTTTGGTGTCATACAACTGCTTTGTTGGACACTGCTCTCTCTCTCTCTCTCTCTCTCTCTCTCTCTCTCATGACCGACCATCAACTGTATGACCGACCATCAACTGGGTTCGAACCCTTGGCCTCATAATGCTAGCTAAGAGCACTGCAGGCGAGAGAGAGAGAGAGAGAGAGAGAGAGAGAGAGAGAGGTTTATGGATAATTTGTACCCATATGATATGGAGGCCCCCAGTTTTGGTGTTATACTGTACAACTGCTTTGTTGGACACTGCTCTCTCTCTCTCTCTCTCTCTCTCTCTCTCTCTCTCGTGTCTCCAACGATTGACCTACAACTAGGTACCAAATTCACTGTTTTGTTAAACATCCTTATTTCTAGAAGCGTACCCATATGTTTACCTCAAATCCGATCAGAGGTTCGAACCCTTGGCCTCATAATGCTAGCTAAGAGCACTGCAGGAGAGAGAGAGAGAGAGAGAGAGAGAGAGAGAGAGAGAGTTATGAATAGTTTTAACTCGTAGGATATGGATTACCTCGTCGAGGCCCTCCAGTTTTGGCGTTATGCAACTGCTTTGTTGGACATCGCTCTCTCTCTCTCTCTCTCTCTCTCTCTCTCTGGCCTCCAACGATTGACCTACAACTAGGTACCAAAAAACACTAATTTGTTGAACATCCTTATTTCTAGGAATGTACCCATATGTTTAATCCAAATCCCATCCAAGGTTCGAACCCTTGGCCTCATAATGCTGCCTAAGAGCACTGCGGGGAACATAGAGAGAAAGAGAGAATGTGAACGAGAAAGAATAAAATTCAAGGTGTCATGATGAGAGAGAGAGAGAGAGAGAGAGAGAGAGAGAGAAAACCGGCCAGTGTGTCAAGGCCATTCTCTGGGAGCCGCCTTCCCCCAACCCCAATCGCCGCCCCTTTCTCTTGCAAGATTCCTCCCCCTCCCCTCCTCTCCTTCTCCCCCTCCTCCCTCCTCTCCTTCTCCCCCTCCCCCTCCTCTCTCCTCCCCCTGACCACACCAACGGCCACAGTGGTCTCTCTCTCTTTCTCTCCCTCCTTCACTACCAACGCCATAATCATCATGAACTCCTATAGTGAATTTCTTTGTCCTTTTCAGTTCTCTCATCCATAAGCATTGACTGCCCATTCTCCTCTCGTGTTTGCCATGCACACACACACACACACACACACACACATAGGGCTTAGGATGTGCACCAACAACCTGTAGAGACTGGTGCAATTTACAAATGGACCATCCTAAGACCTACATTTTTGCAATGACTACTTTCTAATTGGTTCTCCTTGCAGAGGTACGTCCAACAGAGATGGCGGCGCGTTCACACCGTAACGATGCCTTTCATAAAACAGTCGTATAGCATAACACAAAGCTGTCTTTACGACAGTCATAGCATCAAACAAAGCTGTCTTTGTCTAGTTGTTGGCACGATTTCTTTCAATACTTATTTACTTTCAATGCGTGTGCTAATTTGAAGTAAGGAGGGGCTTTATATGTCGTGAAAGGTCTCTCTCTCTCTCTCTCTCTCTCTCTCTCTCTCAGTATACATATTTACATTATATGACTGCTAAATTAAAGTATTTCGTAATATAAAGATTAAAGTAAAGAGGTACTTTATATGATATCAGGTCTCTCTCTCTCTCTCTCTCTCTCTCTCTCTCTCTCTCTCAATATAAATGTTTACATTAAATGAATACTAATTTAAGTTACTTCCTAATATTAAAAATTAAGGAGGGTACTTCATATGCCATGAATGCTCTCTCTCTCTCTCTCTCTCTCTCTCTCTCTCTCTCTCTCTCAATATACATATTTACATTAAGTACTATTTTAATGCATTTCCAAATGAAAAAAAAATAAATTAAAGTAAGGAGGTACGTTTTATATATATATATATATATATATATATATTTATATATATATATATATACATATATATATATATATATATATTTACATATTTACATTAAATGACTACTAATTTAATGTATTTCCTAATAAATAAAATAAAGGCGGTACTTTATGACGTGACAGCTCTCTCTCTCTCTCTCTCTCTCTCTCTCTCTCTCTCTCTCTCTGTACAACCAAGTTCCGGCTCACGCTCTGAAAGTGAAGGAGTCATTTCCGTACCATTTCTTGTGAAGTCCTGCAGAGAAACATTCTAAACAACCACGGTAAATGTCCACATAAAAGGAAGTCTGCGAGTGTGGATATTTAAATTCCAGTGCTCATGGGCCGCCTGTTCTCCCTTGAGTGGTGGCCACAACGAAGTATTTTTTAATTGTGATAAGGAACTAATTACCTCCGCCTTGGAAGTTGGAAGGAGGTTATCTTTAACCCCCTGTTGGAGTTTTTGTTTGTGAAAAGCTTCCTGACTACAATTTTAATCGTAGAGTAATGAAACTTTTAGGGATTAAATGTTATGTAAAAAGCTGGAAATGATTAAATTTTGGAAGGTCAAGGTCAAAGGTCAAGGCCACGGTTAAGCAAAATGTCCAATTCCCGTAATCAGTCATAAGTTTAGACATCGTTGTCACAGAGACTTCAAACTTGGTTCATATTTGAGTGTATGACGATCCACGCTAATTAATACATGTTAAGGTTAAAGGTCAAATTCAAGGTTTGAAATAAGCTGCCACGGCGGAGGTCTGTGCTCTACTGAGTGCCCCACTAGTTTGCCTTTGAATTCACTCCTCAGGCGGGGGAGGTGTTTTACCTCTCAAGTTGATGACCCTTTCTACTATTTTGAGTTCGATTTTATAATTTGAAGTCTTATAAAGTCACTTTGCTTTCTTATTGAATTTATGAATTCTGGCCATGTGACTAGTTGCTGGGACATGGGATATTCACCACCCGAGTGTAATTAGGATAAAAAAGTTGCCGTTTTTAGTATTATTATTATTATTATTATTATTATTATTATTATTATTATTATTATCATCATCATCACTAGCCAAGCTACAACCATAGTTGGAAAACCAGGAGGCTATAAGCTTAAGGGCATAAGGGAAAATAGCCCAGTGAGGAAAGGAAATAAGGAAATATATACATTGCAAGAGAAGTAATGAACAATTAAACTTTTAAGAACAGTAACATTATTATTATTATTATTATTATTATTATTATTATTATTATTATTATTATTATTATTATTATTATTATTATTATTATTATTATTATCCAAGCTACAACCCCAGTTGGAAAATAAGGATAATGTAAGACTATGGTCTTATAAGAAGAATAGCTTAGCGAGGAAAGGAAATAAACTACAGAAGAAGTATGAATAATTAAAATAAGATACATGTATTTCAAGAACCAGTCGGGGGTTCGATCCCGTTCAGTCTAGATAGTGCCATTAGTGTCTGCCTCTTGGTCTATCTGCTGAGTCATCAACAGCCATTTCCTGGCCCTACTTGATCCTAGCTTGGATAGAGAGGAGGCGTGGGCGCTGATCATATGTATATATGATCAGTCTCTAGGGCATTGTCCTGCTTGATAGGGCAATGTCACTATTCCTTGCCTCTGGCATTCATGAGCGTCCTTTAAACCTAAACAGTAACAACATTCAAAATGTTCAGACCTCGCCAATCATGAAATGAATTTCCGGATGCTGAAAATTTAATTAGTATTTTTTTGTAGACTAAACTACATACCACAACCACTTGCTTACTATATACTATAAATGGAAGCTGGCAAAAATGAAAAATCCTAGAGGCTTTCGACTCTTTCAAAAGGTAATCTAGACAATTTCTATTGTAGATGGAACGCTAAAAATGAGACATAGTCACCACTTCAAATACGAGACAAAGGTTAAAGAAAACACGAGGTTTAGTCCTTACATTATTATTATTATTATTATTATTATTATTATTATTATTATTATTATTATTATTATTATTATTATTCCTTTTTATTATTAACATTATTATTATTATTCCTTTTTATTATTAACATTATTATTATTATTATATTTTTATTATTAGCTTTATTATTATTACTATTTTTATTATTATCCTTATTATTTATTATTATCGTCATCATCATCATCATCATCATCATCATCATCATCATCATCATCATCATCTAAGCTACAACCCTATGGGAGAACATAATGCTATAAGCCCAAGGGCGACAATAGGAAAAAATAGCCCAGTGAGGAAAGGAAAATAAAGTTCAAGTAATTGACCTCTAATGATTTGGCATTCTTGTAGGAGGGCCTTGTCACGACAGAGAACATGGAAGAATATCCTACTTGGAGATTTTTGCACTTAAGAATTGCAACAGCTTTGCAAGCAAGGGAAGAGTACGCTGTTGCTTCTTCTGGACAATGCCCCCTTCCACATACTGCAGGTGGGGGGGGGGTAGTTGCTACCAACTGAGGGTTTCAATTGTCGTGTCATGCCTTGCAATTATACCCGGCATTGCACGGCTCGACTTTTCTTCGTCCGTTTCTTAAACTTATCCAACGTGCGTGGTCACCTTATTTTGAGCAGTGATAAACTTTTGCGCTCCACTGAGGAGTAGTTGGAACTTGCGCGTTTCACAGAGGAGTATTTGGAACTTTTGCGTTTCACTGAGGAATATTTGGAACTTTTGCGTTCCACTGAGGAGTATTTGGAACATTTGCGCTCCACGGAGGAGTATTTGGAACTTTGGCGTTCCACTGAGGAGTATTTGGAACCTTTACGTTCCACTAAGGAGTATTTACAGGAGATGCGATTGTGTGAATATGAGATGACCAAGTGCGTTGGTACAAGAGGCTTTTGGTACAAGTGCATTGAAATGGAGGAAGACTTTGTTACTAAGTAATGATTAAAGTCTCTTTCTCTTGCCACACTATCCGAGGCCTGGAACTTCTTGAATGACAAGCCTTGAATGTTTATGTTCAAGAAATGATCATCACTTATTTGCAAGACAACGATTGTTGTTGTTCGAGTCAGAAGAGAAAAAAGGACATGGGTTGTTGTGGCCTATTGGAAACGTCCCTGATTGGAATTTGGTGGACTGGCGTTCGAGTCCCGCTCAAGCTCGATAGTTTCTTAATGTGTCAGCTACCTAAACATCCATGTGAGCAAAGGATGGGGGGGGGGGGGGTTTGGGAAGCCATCGACAGCCATTGCCTGGCCCTCCCGGTTCCTAGCTGGGATGGAGAAGGGCATTGGGCGCTGATCATAAGTATATGATTAATCACTTGGTCATTGTCACTGTCCCTTGCCTATGCCATTCATGAGTGGCATTTAAACCTTTAAACCCTTTAAATCTGTAAAGCACAGGTTTTGAGTGATTTATAAAGATTTGGTTCTCTCTCTCTCTCTCTCTCTCTCTCTCTCTCTCTCTCTCTATATATATATATATATATATATATTTATATATGTATGTAGTGTGACGAGGTGGCTAGGCTAGGATACCGTCACGGACCGGCGGATTCCTACAAATTATGACTGGTACTTGGTAGTTAGGTGACCGTTGCGGGTTGACGTAGCTTGGGTGGAGCGAGATAAAGAGAGAAAAAACGGATGCGAGTCTATACATTTTTTAGCACGTGTATACTTACCAAACTGGATACATTCCTCATCTTGCGTTGTGAAACCTTTCAAATGATATTCATTCTCATTAAAAAATGCTAAAATACATCAAGGCACTAGTTTTGAAAACCTGTTTGTTTACCGAGAACCCAAATAGTCAGTATAACTCTTTCTTCTTACTACTAAAACAATTCTCTATCAGGAGAAGGAGAGAGTTAGAGGAAGAGAGATTCTTGACTCCCATTTAAGGCAGGTTAAATGAGGTGATCGCTGACTAATGAGTTGTTTTGAAGTGACATCTTCTTCTGGCAGTCTGTCTGAGTGGTTGAGCTTATCTTTAAAGGTAAAGGTGACTTGGTATAACTAGGAGGGCCATAACTTTTGCAGGGCTTCATTTGTTCAGGATTGAGGCTTTATTTTGTGGCGTTACAATTTTAATGGTCAAGGGTGCTAAAGATATAACTACGTCAACAACAAATACAGTTGTTTATACTCCACTCCTGGACAAATGCCTTAACAACAACAACAACAAATTCAGCTGTCTATGTTCCATTGCAGGATAAAGGCCTCAGACATATCAATTTGTGTGTTGTGTTTTGATCAGTTTTCATTACCATGCTGGCCAGTGCGGATTGTTGATGGTGGGAGATTTTCGTCTGATCGCTCACAGCAAACCAGCCTAGTATGGGTGTCCTTGACTAGTTACAGCTCTGCTGGTCATGGCAATACGCTAACCCTTTCACCACGTTAAGGTATCCCCACTCAAAAATCTTCGAATTATTTAAAAGATTCCTTTAGAAATTATTTACTGCTATTAGATGGTGTAGCACTTTCGATGGTTGTCAAAGACGAAGAAAGAAAATTTCTTAGTTCATAAAATATCTTTGTTGAAAATTATGGATAGAGTTCTCTTGCTTTAGGGTGCACTTTGAGACACTTGTATATTATTTCTCTTTCTTTTGTTTTTTCTTTCGAAGTTTTTATCTTTTTGTTTTTTTAGAAGTTTTTATAGATAATATATCAAATTAATAATAATAATAATAATAATAATAATAACAATAATAATAATGATAACAACAACAACTACATTGATACAAAAACCTGTTCTCAAAATAATAATTTCACAAAGTAATTTTTTTTCTTTTAATAAACCCTGATTTGCTGAAAATGTAGTACAACAATATCTACAACAAACATGAAAGCACTTACACTACTAAACGTGGCCCCCTCTTACCCCTCCCCCCCCAAGGAAGATCTATCATATCCTTTAAAGTTAAACGACTTTATTTTTATCCTTCCTCGTTGCTTCGCTTTGCTTGTTCGAAACGGGACTTGGCTCAAAGATGATAAGGCTGTTAACTGCTGTTCTCTAGATTTACTTTTTTTTTTCAATGGGAATATGTTGATACGGTTATTAAGATATAAGTTGCTAAATATATTTGCTAGATTAATTTTTTTTTTTTGTCAATGGGAATATGTGGATACGCATATTAAGATATAAGTTGCTAAATATACGTGCTGGATCTATTTTTTTTTGTCAATGGGAATATGTGGATACGCATATTAAGATATAGGCTAAGTTGCTAACTATGTTTGCTGGATTAATTTTTATTTTATTTTTTTTCTAATTTTGGATTTCTCATTTGAATATTTTGAATATTTGGCCAGAAGAAACGGTGGTTTAATCAATTCATTTTTTTTAATAATAATAATAATAAAAGTTCTTCATTACTAGAAGAGAAATATAAGACATTAGGATAATTTTATGGCTTTACCAATTCGATTTGCAGCACCTCGGTGACCAACGGTTGATATTAAGACTGTGTTAAGAGAAGGGCTGTTGATCCCATTAAAATCCTTTCCGGTGATAAATTATGTCGAAACGAGATTAAAACAATTATTATATATTAACACTAGCTCTTAACCTTCAATTATTCTTACAAACTAGTGTACGCGATCCGTCAATAATGGTGGATAGATAGGATAGATATTAACTTTTCTCTCTCTCCTCTCTCTCTCTCTCTCTCTCTCTCTCTCTTTTCGAACAAGAATACGGCATATATATATATGTATATACTATATATATATATACTATATATATATATATATATATACTATATATATATTACTATATATATATATATAATATATACATACATACATACATACATGCATACATACACACAGACAATATGTTTATATATATATTATATATATTATTTATATATTATATAATATATATATGTATATATATGCACACACATATATATATATATAATATACAGTATGTGTGTATTATATACATGCACATATACATATATAAAGGCAATACATGCACATAGATAAACACACACACCACACCTGCATATTTGAAATGAAATTTAAGTACTTGAGAATTGTGCGACACGTGCTCTCTTGCAAACGCAGTTTACTTCAAGATAAAACTGCTTCCTAACATTAGAAAAAAAGAAGAAAAAAAAATAATAATCCTGCTCACAGCCCAAAGCTCGTTTTTAAAATTCAAAGCGAAGATCAACCTCCTGAGGGAATCTGAATACCAGTGCAAGTTGCATGATTATAGTCCATTTTCTTTTAGCGATGCATATTTGCACCGACTCGCGGCGGTGCCCTTTTAGCTGGAACAGTTTCCTGATCGCTGATTGGTTAGAATTATCTTGACCAACCAATCAGCGATCCGGAAACTTTTCCGAGCTAAAAGGGCACCGCCGCGAGTCGTGCAAATATGCATCGCTAAAAGAAATGGACTATAGGTGTTATTGCACGTTAACTGATGCAGTCCTCTTTGAAGCAGGAGAAAAGTTTTTATTTCTTGGGTTAATTGGTGGTGAATGGTCTCATAGCCCCAACACCGGTTGTATGGTCCAAATTATTATTGTTGTTGTTGTTGTTGTTGTTGTTGTTATTATTATTATTCAATGGGGTCGTCGGAGCACTCAACATCGGCTGTATGGTCCAAATTATTATTATTATTATTATTATTATTATTATTATTATTATTGTTATTACATTATTATTATTATTTTTATTATTATTATTATTATTATTATTATTAATTATTATTGTTATTATTAATTATTATTATTATTAATTATTATTATTATTATTATTATTTTATTTTCATTATTACTAGCCAAGCTACAACCCTAGTTGGAAAAGCAGGATGCTATAAGCCAATGGCTCCAGTATGAAATATTAGTCAATTGAGGGAAAGGAAATACGGATATAAATAAACTAAATGAGAAGTAATGAACAACTAAGAAAAATTAAGAACAGTAACAATAAAACAGAAATGCAATCCACTTATTTCTCTTCCTTATTTTAAGTTCTTATTATTTATATATAAAAGATTTAATGTTACTTTTCTTAAAATAGTTTAATTGTTCATTACTTTTCTTGCAATTTATATATTTCATTATTTCCTTTCCTCACTGTGCCATTTTTCCCCTGTTGTAGCCCCTGGGCTTAGCTAATAATAAAAATAATAAATAATATAATAATAATAATAATAATAATAATAATAATAATAATAAAACTGACTGCATTACGGTGGTAAAATAAACAAGAGGCAATATTGTTGATGTTCATATTGATGAACACAATAGCACCGTAACAAAAGTTCTTGCTTAATGTAAATCTCTCTCTCTCTCTCTCTCTCTCTCTCTCTCTCTCTCTCTCAAATCGTCCTTCATTTATATCTGCCCTACAGATGGCATCATATGGGTTCTTAATTCCTCTTTCAGCTACTGATAACCCTATTTTTGTGTTGGCAAACGGTAACACTGCGTAGTAGGCCTAAATAGTTATACGGCCCATGTTCGCAGGTGTGTCGTCGTAAGATATTCCTAATTGCACAGGTGGTGATATATATATATATATATATAGCACAGGGGATTATATATATACATATATATATATATATATATAGCACAGGGGATTATATATATATATATATATATATTATATATATATATTATATATGCGTAAAATCACAGGAAAACGTGATGCTCAGATGCAGAAGAACCACAGGGAAAATGAAAATACAGAATATACACTGAGTCCTGACTAGTTTCGTGATACTTCCTCAGGATACTTCCTCTGAGGAAGTATCACGAAACTAGTCAGGACTCAAGTGTATATTCTGTATTTTCATTTTCCCTGTGGTTCTTCTGCATTTATATATATATATATATATGTGTGTGTGTGTGTGTGTGTGTGTATGTATATAGTTATGTACAGTATATATATTATATATATTATATAAATATATATAATTACATATATATGTATATAGTTATGTATATATTTTATATATATGTGTGTATGTGTTGTATATTTATGATAATTTTAACTCAATGGCTTTATTTTAGGATTGTACAAATTAACCACATATGCCTTTTTAAAGTCGAATTCGCTCTATCACTGGATCACACACTTATAGGGAAATTCCTTATATAATAAGTATTTCTGTCTAAGGATACGTATCTTAGCGACGAATAGAAATAACGGTAAACATTAAGGATCTACCGTTAAGAATTTCACTGAATCAATTTCTATATTATGGACGTATGGTAATCTTAAAGTTTACCTTTTTTTTTTACTTTGTGCTAAGGTTTGAATCCTTGTCCGGGCAGACTTATTATCATAAAAGAAATTTAAAAAGGAGTTTGTGATGGTTTTGCAGATCAATTTTGTTATAAAAGCATTTTTGGCTTACTGAGAAGAAAAAGGAAAATGAATAATGATAGTCGTGTATATATATATATATATATATATATGTATGTATGAATGTATGCATATATACATATATAAACAATTTGTGCATATACTATATTCACGCTCACATGTATGTACGAATATGCACGAAATATTTATAAGTATATATATGCTTTTGTATATTGTAAGTATATGTGCATGTGTGATTATACATATATATATATATATATATGCACATATGAAACTTATGATAAGCAGAATTATGTATTACAGCTCGAACGGAAAATGTAAAGACTTGATTGGAGTAGTACTTTCGTCTTGCTGCTGATGGCATTGTATGTATATATGTGTGTATTTACTGAATACACATGGCATACATATATACAGTATATAGTGTTCATATGTATATATGTATACATAATGTATGTTTATATACATATACATTATTATTAGAAAATTAACCTTTGTCATTGTAATTCGCGCTGGAATGAAACCTTGCATCCTCTCTCTCTCTCTCTCTCTCTCTCTCTCTCCCCCCCTATGAGAAATGAACATTCATACTGTAAACTTAACCCTGTCAGTACTCTACCTCATTTACTTGCGGTTTTTCCCCATCTTCTCCCCTTCCCCCCCCCCCCCTCTTCTCCATCCCCCTACCCAACCCCTTTCCCCCCCCACCCTTCTCCCCTCCCCTTCCATCTCCCCCTTTCCCGCCCCTCTCCCCCCTCCGAAATTCATCTGGTGTCTTTAGGAAGCTCCGCTTTATCATCCTAGCGGCTGGCATCAACTGTAGATGCAGGCCGGATGCTCTCTCTCTCTCTCTCTCTCCTCTCTCTCTCTCTCTCTCGTATACGAGTAGATAAGAGATGTGATAAGGAAAATATATTAAAAATGTAAGACGGTTTACCGGAATCTCCACTTTATAATAAAGAGCAAGTGTTTGGCTTTATATATATGTAATATATATATATATATATATATATATAATGTATACAGTATACACGCACACACACATATATTTATTATATATATATATATATTTTTTTTTTCTGGTCACGGTGACCGGAGACGTATAAACTACTCGGTCGCTTGGTATGGTGAGAGGGAGTAGTTATAACCTGGTGATAGTCGGTACCCTGAGAGGTACACTCGGAAACCACAACTGCCTTGTAGCTAGGAAACGGGAGATGGTGAGAGGGTTGAATCTTTCTGCGTGTGTTAAATATTTAGCCTCAATTTTGACGGGGTAGCGTACACTAGTAACATGTAATGGCAAAATGATGAAATTGGAGAGATAGGATGTGAATAAGCAAATCAAAGGATCATGTCCAGAGATTATGATATATAAGATATCGAGGAGGAAAGCAAGGGCAAATGAAATTCAGTTTATATATGGTTAACAGGATGAGCCAGCGAAGGAAATGATAAGATATTTTATAGATAATCGTATTAGATGGATGTTTAAAGTCCGCTCGTGAATGGCAAAGATAAGGGACAGTGACATTACTCTAGATAGTAGGAGAATTTCCCATAGAGATTGATCATATATAAATATGATCACTGTCCAAGCCAGGACCAGAATGGCCAGACAATGGCTGTTGATGACTCATTGGGTAGATCTTTAGACTCCCCCAAACACCACATCCTTAGCTCACAAGGATGGTGAGGTTGCTTACACTAAAGGAACTAAAGAGTTTGAGCGGACTTAAACCCAATTTGGTCCTCATCAAGCAGAGACCTTATCATCAGGCACATCAATATGATTGAGCAACGGAGAAATATCTATAATTTAGCTAAAAAAATTGAAAAATTAGAAATGTAAATAGCATCGAAAGTTGCAAGAGCGTATGAGAAATGTTTTTTGGCGGAAGAATCGAATGGAAATAATGTAGACACGGGGAAGAGAGCAAGATGGGAAATGGCATATGGAAGGAGGGGACATGAAAAGACAATAGAAGGTACAGAGGAAAAGGATGAATAAAGTCGATTGAAGATGATGATAATGGCAATGAGGAGATGAGAGTCACGAAGAAAGAGGAGGAGGAAATACGAAGATAATAAATGGATAAGGGTGGAATAATGGCGGGTGCCTGTTTAGTCGGTCGACATTCATCCGGCTTTTATTTGCTTATTAAAGGGAGGCTGTATTCGATCAAGAGCCCGTGCTTCATGATTTCAGTGTTATCGAATGTTTTTATGCTGAACAGGTTGACATGGTTCACTCTTTTTTTATAGGTTGTTTATGAAAGATATATTTTAATTTTGTTACTGTTCTTTGAATATGTTATTTTAATTGTACTTTACTTTTCTTGTAGCATATGTCTTTTCTTATTTCCTTTCCTCACTGGGCTTTCTTTCATTGTTAGAGCTCTTGGGCTAATAGCATCCTGCTTTTCCAACTAGGGTTGTAGATTTGATAATAATAATAATAATAATAAATAGTAATAATAATAATAAGATTTCTTCTTCTTATTATTATTATTTATTATTATCATCATCATCATCATCATCATTTATTGTAATATATTAAACATCATCATAATCATCAACATCATCATTATCATTATCATCATCATTATCCATCATCATCATTAGAGTTTGTGCCCACTAGAGAGGCTGTAACCCACAGCCGATGAAAACAGATATAAGAGAAATAAAGCGAGATTAAACGTCTCATGCAAACGTTCCATTTTCATTCGGGAAGGTCAGACGAGGTCGAGGTCGAGGTCACGGGAAATTAGATTGAGCAGAGGAAACGCATCCTATCACCGTCAGGGAAAGAAACGGACTTCGAACCGAACAGTCCCAAAGGGATTAATAGATTCATTTGCTTCATTAGTTTGGTTACGTGTAATTAATTTTTTTTATTTATGGTCTTGTCTTGTAAGAGATTTATCTCAATCTTTCCGATGGGGGATGATGATTTCTTGAAATATAATTGATACATGCTAAGTAGAAAATAATTCAAATATCTTTTTTTTTTCTTGTATTACAAATAATATATTTTAAAGTGGAAACAAATTCAAATATCTTCCCCCTTTTGGATTTTTTCTTGTAATACAAATAATATATGTTAAAAGTAGAAAAATTAAGATATCTTTCATTTTATTTTTATTTTTTTCGTGTAATACGAATAATATATGTTAATGCAGAAACCAATTCAAATATTTTTTTTCCTTTTTGGATTTTTTCTTGAAATACAAATATATGATAAAGGGAAACAAATTAAAATATCTTCCACTTTCTGCATTTTTCCTGAAATTCAAATAACATATGTTGAAGTAGAAACAAACTCAAGAATTTTTTTTTTTTTTTTTAATATGGGTCTTGTCTTGTAGGAGATTTTTTCTCAATCATTCGATGAGGGAAGATAATTTCGTGAAATACAGATGATATATGTTAAAGTAGTAACAAATTCAAATTTTATTTAATTTTTTTTTTTCATTTTTTCCTGAAATACAAATAATATATGTTTAAATCAGTAACAAATTAGAATATTGCCTTTCATTTTTTTGGATTTTTTCTTGAAATACAAATAAAATAATTTATGTTAAATGTTATCCTTCATTTTTTGGATTTTTTTCTTGAAATACAAATAGTATAGGTTTAAAGTAGAAACAAATTAAAATATTATCCTTTTTTTCTTGTAATACAAATGATATATGTTAAAGTAAAAGCAAATTCAAATATTTTCCTTTTATTCTTGTAATACAAATGATATATGTTAAAGTAAAAGCAAATTAAAATATTTTCCATTTTTTGTTTTTTTTTTTCTTAAAATACAAATGTTATATGTTAAAGTAGAAACAAATTTAAATGTTTTATTGCATTTTTTTATGTTTAGAAATGCGGATAAAAATAGATTATGCAATAGGAAAAAAAATAAAATATCCTTAATTTTTTTGTAATTTTTAGAAATGTGAAGAAAAGTTGATGCGGAAATTGAAACAAAATCAAATATTGTCTGCATTCTTTAGATTTTTTAGAAATGCCGAGGGAAAATAGTTAATGAAATAGAAAAAAATTCAAATTTTAAGTTTTTTAATTTTTGGAAATACTGAGAAAAAGCAATGAACTAGACAAAATCAGATACTATCTTCCATTTTTGGTTTTTTATGAAGGCGGAAGAAAATGGATAATGAAATATAATTAAATTCAAATATATTAAATTTTTGGATTTTTTTTTTATCTGGAGAAAAATAGTGAAATACAATCAAATTAAGATTTTATCTTCCATATTTGGATTTTACATCATACAAGTTTAAGATGTAATTCCATTCAGTCGAAGAGTTCCATTTACGAAAGGAAGTAATTGAAATGAAGAGAATCTGACCGAAGCGCACAGTCCGTTTCCACAATGACGTCAGCTCTTCATCTTTATTTCTGTTCCTCGGTCGGTTCTTCTTTAGAGTTTTGGGAAACTCTTAATTGGGTTGGATCATTGCCAAAATTGAACTGATGGGTCCTTTCTTTCAAGTCCTCCCTTTCCAATTTCCACATTTCTGGATATTCCCCTCTTTAAAGGAATAACAAATGTAGATTATAATCTGTTCAAGCTTAGCACAAATCAGTCCAGTGGTAACGGATACAAACTGGAATTGAAAAGATGGAACACTCAATGTGGTAATTTCTTTACATACAGAGTAGCAAATACATGGATTAGACTTCCAGCTGATGCAGTAACCAGTAACACGGTAAAGGAATCCAAGAATAAAACAAGATCATAAAAACACTCTGAACGTTTAAGTAAATCGCTCTAAGAGAAAATGTTGTCTCCTGTATTAACTAAAAAGTCTTTGAGACATCCAAAATCCTTGTAAATCCAAATTTTCGTTATATTATACCACCTCGCTTTTATTTAAGAATTGTACCGTACGTGTTTCATACATGTTCATATAATGTAATGCTGGATTTTTTTTCATGCTCTCTCCCATGCCGATAATAGAAAAAACCCTGCCTCAAGCTTACCTTCTCATGTTTTAGTTTTTTTTTTTTTTTTTTTTTTTTTTTTTCATTCCTGCTCTCGACTGATAGTAGATAAGCTCGTCATGTTGAATAAACTTAGACTTTCATTCACCTCGCTTCCTCTGTTGGCACCTAACAACCAATTCCCCCCCCCCCAAAAAAAAAGAATAGAATTACATTGGTATGAACGTGTATTAAACAGGTGCAGTACATTTTATTTGTTTTATTAGGTGTTGAGTGTAATGGTTGAATACCTATAGGTAGTCTATTGGAAACGTACCTGCCTGGCGATCTGCTGGAGTGGTATTCGAGATCCTCTCAAATTCGATAGTTTCTTGTAGTGTCTGCAACTTCCCATCCTTCGAGATAAGGATGGGAGTTTTGAGGAACGCTGTAGGTCTATCTGCAGAGTCATCAGCAGCCATTGCCTGGTTTTCCCTGGTCCTAGCTTGGATTCTGATCATTTGTATATTTGGTCAGTCTCTAGGGCATTGTCCTGCGGCTTTTGTGTGAATATGATTTTTCTAGATTAAACTTGGTTATATTATTATTATTATTATTATTATTATTATTATTATTTGCTAAGTTACAACCCTAGTTGGAAAAGCAGGATGCTGTAAGCCCAGGAGCCCCAACAGGGAAATAGCTCAGTGAGGAAAGGGACACAAGGAAAAATTATATATTTTAAGACCCTAGTTGGAAAAGCAGGATGCTGTAAGCCCAGGAGCCCCAACCGGAAAATAGCCTGGTGAGGAAAGGACACAAGGAAAAATTATATATTTTAAGACCCTAGTTGAAAAAGCAGGATGCTGTATGCCCAGGAGCCCCAACCGGGGAAATAGCTCAGTGAGGAAATAACACAAGGAAAAATTATATATTTAAAGAACAGCAATAACATTAAATAGATATTTCAATAAAAACTATAAAAACTTTAACAAAACAATAGAAAGAGAAATTAGATAGAATAGTGTGCCCGAGTGTACCCTCAAGCAAAGACAAGGAGGTTTGAAATAATTTTTTTTTTTATCGTTTAATCATATCTACGGTCAGCTAGTTTGATTTAACCCTAGTCTCTCTCTCTCTCTCTCTCTCTCTCTCTCTCTCTATCTCTCTCTCTCTCTCTCTCTCTCTCTCTCTCTCACCTTCATGCACATACCCTTTATTTTAGAATCAACTCTATTGTTCAAATTCCCTCCCCCCGTGATGCGAGGTCCATTTCTCTTTGTCAACCAAATGTGGCACAGTTAATATGAATGTTCTCTATTTAAAACAGCATTGGCTCGACGCGAATGTGCCCCTATTTAAAACCGTATCCATTCAACATATTCTTTTAAAATTGACTCTACAATTTTTGTAGCATCATCTTTCATTGTCACTGGGATTAGGAGTGTTTTTTTTTTTATTTAAAGTCCTTAGTCAGTACTGAACTGTTTTCCTATATAGTTCATAGATGCCACTTCGTTATCTAGGCGAAATCTTACCCTTCAGAAGTTCATACTTGCAATCAAGGTTTTTATGTTGAACAGCCTGACATAAGTCTTTATAGTTTGTACATGGAAGATATATTTTTAATGTAATTACTGTTCTTCAAATAGTTTATATCAATTATTCGTTACTTGCCTTTTAGTTTATTTCTTTTTTTCATTTCTCAGCTTGGTATTTTCCCCTGTTGGAGCCCTTGGGCTTAGAGCATCTTGCTATTCCAAGTAGGGTTGTAACTTAGCTGTTGATAATAATAATAATAATAATAATAATAATAATAATAATAATAGTAATAATAATAATAATATGGGGTTGGGTTGGGAAGTTTTTAAGCTCCCTGTAGGGCAGTGCCTTTTGATTATTATTTTTTTCCTCTTTATATGTTACTTGAGATATCCTTATTTGTCTCTCTCTTTAATTAGACTAGTGTGTTATCGTTCTTATTATTGCCGAGGTTGTTATGAATTAGTGCAAATTTGCAGTAGATTATAATGAGTTTTTTTTTTTCCTTTTTTTTTTATTTGAGGCGAAACGAATTTAACGGGATTTTGTTTTTTTGTTCTGTTTTAATGTTGACACCTCTTGGTGCAGATGATTAATTTATATTTCATTTGTCTTTTCATCATAGGGTTTCAATAAGGAAATTGTCAAACTCACGGTAAAATTATATAGCATCGTTAAGTAAGAATAAGAATGTTGAAAGAAGATTTATTATTAAATAAATATAAAATACCAGCAATTGATATCCCATTGAACTCAGTTATGCATAAAATCTCTTCCTTTAATCTTGACTAAGATTGATTTTCAAATATTTTTTTTTATTATGAAAATATGATATCTTCATGTAATTTCTTGTTCCATTAACATAAAACGAAAGCCTAATATAAAACGAAAGCTTAACATTTGCCAGCATTTTTATATTTTCTTTCTATAGCCGTTGGATGGCCAATTACACTCGTAACTCGTTTTGTCTTCCCCAATAGTTAAAGGTCGACTTGGAGGAATAAAGAGTTCTCTCTAGAGGTTTCAACTTCACTGCAGTATCATCATCATCAGCAGCATCCTCATCTCGCGGCCTGAGATCACTCATGGATATCTTCTGTCTGTCTTTAACGTACCCCAACTGTTTTATCTTTCTCTCTTTGGTTGTTTTCTCTCAGGTAGAGAGAGAGAGAGAGAGAGAGAGAGAGAGAGAGAGGGTTATAAGGATTTTGGGATGTCTCATCCGCGGAGACTCCATTTGCTCTTGGTAGAGCGATTTAGTTTAAGCATTTAGAGTTATTACGATTTTGTCTAACTTGAGAGAGAGAGAGAGAGAGAGAGAGAGAGAGAGAGGTTAATTAGTGTTGTGCAAGAGGTGAAAGGACAATACCAGAATTCTCATTTCAGAGTTCTAGAGAATATTGAAAGACACACAAGGATCATGATTCAAAGAAAGACTTCTGATCATAAGAGAAGAAATATTATCGAGACGATTGTCCATATCAGTCACATAATAACTGAATAATTATATGCTAAGCTTGAAGAATAAACAGAAAATACTATGGTCTTAATAATGGTCATATTAGTCATGGAAAACTCTACATTATGCAATCACTTTAAAACAGATTTCTTTGAATTCCAACTAAGAAATATATTTTCTGTTGAATATTTTATTCCTTCAAGTGTCTTCCTGCATAACTGGTTTAGTTGAGATCATAATCGCCATATTCTTTTAATTGATTCTATGGGATTTGGGTCTAATTGTCCAGCCACTTTACCCGGGGAGGGGGGCGGGGGTCGCTAGCCAGTGCCAAGGTGAAAAGGTTGAAAAACCTGCCGTTGGTCTATCCATTGAAAGTTATTATCATTATTATTATTATTATTATTATTATTATTAGTAGTAGTAGTAGTAGTAATATTACTTGGTAAGCTACAACCCTAGGTGGAAAAGCAAGATGCTATAAGCCTAAGGGCTCCAACAAATGAAAAATATCCCAGTGAGGAAAGGAAATAAGGGAAATAAATAAACGATATGAGAAATAATGAACAATTAAATTTGAATATTTTAAGAACAGTAACAGCATTAAAACAGATCTTTCATATGTAAAATATAAAGAACATATGTCAGCCTGTTCAACATTAAAAACATTTGCTGCAAGTTTGAACTTTTGAAGTTCTGCCGATTCAACTACCCGATTAGGACCATTCCACAACTGGGTCACAACTTGAATAAAACTTGTAGCATACTGTGTAGTATTGAACCTCGGAGGTTGCTCAGAAACAAGAGTGGAGTAACCCAAAGAAAGAAAGTTATTTCCATTGAAAAATTAATATATTTCCAATGACAAAAATTGTCTCGGTTATTTGTTAGTTTTGGAAAGTACATAATAGCAATGCTATGCTTTGACCTTTTAAATCAGTAATGAGGTTTCTAAGCTTTGTTTGGCCTTCAAGGAAATCGATTTCTATTTTGTGTCGGCTAAGAACTGTTTTAATGTACAAGAAATTGAGGCAGCGTTATATTTTAACCCTTTGCGGTCATGTCAGAGGTCTTATGGTGATAGGGTAACTTCAATTGTAAAAGACGTGTTTTCAATTATGATAAGTTTGGGCAATATGATTCTCTCTCTCTCTCTCTCTCTCTCTCTCTCTCTCTCTGTAAATATGAACTGATGTTGAAATATTTAGCAACGGATAGATCATCACTTGACTTACACGGGATATTCTCTCTCTCTCTCTCTCTCTCTCTCTGAACTTGAATATACACGGCAGATTATTCTCTCTCTCTCTCTCCTCTCTCTCTCTCTCCCGGAATATGAACTGATGCTGAAATATTACGAATGGATAGAGTATCATTTGCACTTGAATTTACACGGAGAGTATTTTCTCTCTCTCTCTCTCTCTCTCTCTCTCTCTCTCTCTCAGAATAAACTGATGCTGAAATATTTAGCAACGGATAGAGCATCACTTGAACTTGAATTTACACGGGAGAGTATTCTCTCTCTCTCTCTCTCTCTCCTCTCTCTCTCTCTCTCTCAAAAAGACATTTGGCTAAATATTGCCATAACAATTCCATACAAAAATGGTGATTTTTATTGATTATTTATTTTCAGTTAGTATTAAGGAGGACAATTACCAAGTCCCCGGCTAAATCGTACGGAAAAGCTAAGGAAAGTAGCACCTTCTAAGCCTTAAGAAGATCTAAGGTCAAAGTGTAATAGAATGTGTAAAACAGGGGGGGGGGATGGTAAAGAAAGTCTAAAGGTTAATGCCAGAGAAATCCATATATACACATTTATCTCCGTTGTCTATTTATATATCGCCTCTATAGTAAAGAGCAAGTGTCCAGTAATATATATATATATATATATATACAGTATATATATATATATATACACACAGTCATATATATATAAATATATATATATATTATACACAGTATATATATATATATTATATACACCAGTATATACACAGTATATATATATATATATATACACACAGTATTCAAATAAGGCCATATATATTTTTGATACATTAATGTCTGGATTCTCTTAACGACCTCGGGATCAAAGCCCTAAGTGAAATCACACAAAGACAAGAGCTTGTGACCGGCTGGGAATCGAACCCTGGTCGGCAAGCTTGTATAGACAGTGACTAAACCACTTGGCCAAGTAGTTTAGTCACTGTCTATACAAGCTTGCCGACCAGTGTTCGATTCCCAGCCGGTCACAAGCTCCTGTCTTTGTGTGATTTCGCCTGGGGCTTTGATCCCGAGGTCGTTAAGAGAATCCAGACATTAATGTATCAAAAATATATATGGCTTATTTGAATATGAAAAACACGTCTAAATGTGCAAAATTTATCATATATACAGTATATATATATATATGTATATATGTGTGTATTTATATGTATACATACTGTATATGTATATATATATATATATATATATATATGTATATATATGTATATATATATGTATATATATATATACTATTACACATACATACACACACACACAAATAATCTCTATATTTTGATACATTAATGTCTGGATTCTCTTACCGACCTTGGGATCAGAACCCCAGGCTTTGAGTGGTTTCGCCTGGGGCTCTGATCCCGATGTTGGTAAGAGAATCCAGACGTTTATGTATCAAAATATATGGCTTATTTGAATATGGAAAACGTCTAAATGTGTAAAATTCATTATATATATGATATATATATGTATATATATTCTTCTTCTTTTATGTCACGTTCAGGATGGAGGAGTTGGAGTAGTCATACCCTGGTGAGAGGTGGGTACCCAGAAAGGTACTCTCGAAAACCACCCTCTCCCACAAATTGCCGAACTAGCGGGTTGTAGTTAGGAAAGGGGGAGGGGTTGTATTGTGTACGTTTGTGTTCATACCTATCTAACTATTTAGAAGTAATATTGACATTTCGGGTACACGCGCGTGTATGTGTATATATATATATATATATATATATTATGTATGTATGTATATATATAAATATATATATGTGTATATATAGATATATAATATGTATATATATATATACTAGATATTATATTTGTGTATATATTATATATAAATGTATGTGTATATATATATATATATATATATATGTATATACTGTATATGTATATATATATGTATGTATATATATGTGTATATATATGTATGTATGTATATATGTATATATAATATGTATGTATGTATATATGTATATATTTGTATATGTATATATATACACACATACATACATATTTACATATATATATATATATATGTGTGTGTGTGTGTGTGTATGTATATATATATATATATATATAATGTGTGTGTGTATGTATAATGTACATACTGTATCTTAAAATGATTTCCTAGTGAAATTCGAGAGCGTGTGTAAAGCGCCAGCATGTCTCTCCAGGGTCTTATAGTATTCATGAGGTCCAGCAACTGCATATCGCTCTGTTCGGTGATTTATTTCCCTTCGTGGATTCTCTTTAAAAGTCCTTCCAACTCTCGGTGTTATTTTTTCATCAAGATTTCTATCACCAATGGATTTAGATTTGCTTTTTGCTTTTCTCATTTTTTTCCTCCATATTTGTATATAAGAATTTATTTTTAGATTTTTTTTTCAATTATTTGATCACAAAACAAACATATAATGGTTATATACGGAGGTCATGAATGAACCCCTTAAAGTTTTGCCTGTTTATGTGTGGTGGCCTTTTGGAATCGTCCCTGCCTGGCGATCTAGTAGACTGGGGTTCGAGTCCCGCCAAGCTCGAGAGTTTCCTATAGTATCTGCAACCTCACCATTTCTTGTGAGCTAAGGATATGTTTTTGGGGGGGAGCCTATAGGATCTACCTACTAGGTCATCAGCAGCCATTGCCTGGCCTCCCTTGTCCTAGCTTGGGTTGAGAGGGGACTTGAGAGCTGATCGTTAGTATATATAGTCAATCTCTATGGTATTGTTAATGTCAATATCATGATCAACCTTTAAAGTAGTCTGCAGTACTCCATCCCAAATGATGTATATCGGTGTTTCGTGATATGTGTTGGTCTGTAGAACCCTGCGGT
>NC_090728.1:51642268-51648961 GCF_036898095.1 Palaemon carinicauda | reverse complement strand
AAAATATGCTTTGTAATGTAATTCTAGAATCAATGAATTGACCCACGGGACTCTTATGTTTTTAATATTGCGAATTAAAGAGATTTTAGGATACATGTCAGTGCTTTAAAAACTGTAATAAAATACTATCTTTCCAGTGAGAATATAATCCAGAAAGAATATTATTAATGAATTCTTATATACCGGAATGTGTGTACTCCTTTTTATTTAGGGAAAAGGATTAACTTCGTTATTGGAATTAACATAGCCTATTATGTTTTTTTTATTTAGGGAAAAGATACTTCATAATCGAAATTAAGCTTACTCTGCTTTATATTTAGGATGATATTAATTAACATACTCTGCTTTATGTTTAGAATGGTATTAATTAACATATCTGTTTTATGTTTTGAATGAAAGTAATTAACAAATTAACATATTCTGCTTTATATTTTAGAATAATTGTGTAATTAACAAGTAACATGCTCTACATTATATTTAGAATGAAAGTAATTAACAAATTAACATTCTGCTTTATACTTAGAAAAATCGTAATTAACATAGCCTACTTTGCTTTGTACTCAGAATAATAGTAATTAACATACTTTGCTTTATACTTAGAATGATAGTAATTAACATAGCTTCCCTGAAAGGTCTGAAATTAGAATCTACTCCAAACTAAAAGTAATTTGCAGGTACTTAATCCAGCATTGTATTCCACTGAGAAAATATTAAATTATTTAACTAATTATGTATTTATTACTAAAAAAAACTTAAAATTCCGAATCTTTAAAGATTTGTTTGTAGAAAAAAACCCCGAAAGTATAATATTGAAAAAAAAAAGTTTTGCTGAAATATTTTGTAACGCCAGCACATGTGGGCCACGAGTTTATTCATGATTTATCAGTACGTGAGTGCCAGCGGGGATTTGATCGTTGGTTCATAGAATACAGGTGTATGAATTCCAGGTAATTTATGCCACAGGGTAAGGGTTATCGGCTTGCCGAATTTTATTTATATATGATTGTGCTTTTAATGTCGGTTTTTGATCAACATTTTTAATTCGGTTCTCTCTCTCTCTCTCTCTCTCTCTCTCTCTCTCTCTCTCTCTCTCTATGTACGTATGATGTATAAGGCGAAATTATGGACCTAATACATTCTGATTCGTTTTCTAAAAGCCAGGAAGGAAAAGTTTTTATAACCTTGTTAAAAGCACTGAACACAGATTATACTGTCCGAGATGTTTTGATAAATATTATTATTATTATTAACTGTTATTGTTAAATATTATTATTATTTATTATTATTATTATTATTATTATTATTATTATTATTATTATTATTATTATTAATTCAATGACAATGCTATCAATAGTCATAATTTCTACAAATATTTAATAAAATTATCAACCGGTTTCTCTCTCTCTCTCTCTCTCTCTCTCTCTCTCTCCCTCCCCCCCGTGTTAGTAATGAATTAGTTAAACATTTTACCTCCATCTGTTTTAAAGCTCTTCGTAATAGCTCGTCATCTCTCTCTCTCTCTCTCTCTCTCTTCTCTCTCTCTGTTAGTAATGAATTAGTAAAGCATTTAGCCTCCATCCGTTTTAAAGCTCTTCGTAATAGTGCCTAATCTCTCTCTCTCTCTCTCTCTCTCTCTCTCTCTCTCTTTACTCCCTGGCTTTTAAGAATATATTTAGAGCGTAAGGGTTCAAAAGGTCATATCCCAGACTCTGCTCAATGACAGGAGGCAGGATTTTTTGTCTGTATTTTGTCGTGTTATCCTTAAACGCAATGTTAGACAAGTTCCCTGACGTTTACCTTTCTGCTCCTAGAGGTTTAAAGGTCACTCATGAAGGGCTGAGGCAAGGGAGAGTGACATTGCCCTATCAAGTAGGACAGTGCCCTAGAGACTGATCATATATACAACATATCAGCGCCCAAGACCCCTCTCCACTCAAGCTAGGACCAAGGAAGGCCAGGCAGTGACTGCTAATGACTCAGCAGATAGACCGATACCTTAGCTCCCAAGGATGGTGAGGTTTGCAGCTACTGGAAAAACTAACGAATCAAATCTTTGTTTCCAGCATATCTTGCGCTTCAGGTCAAGCACGTTTTTTATCCCTGTTACCCCTGGCTGGTAGATATATTTTCCTTAGCTTAGAGGACACCGAATTAATAAACATATTTGGTGAAGTAGAATAAAGGAATCGGTACTCGGAGGTGCTTACAGGCTCTCATTTTTAGAAGGATTGGTTAATTTTATATTCACTCTATATACTGTGTATATGTGTATATATATATATATATATAATATATATATAAAATATATATAATTGTAATTATTTTCTTTTTTACTGTAATCTCTATTGTTTATTTCTTACCATACTCTAGTATAGGAAAGGAACTTACGTCGAGTATTGTGCATTAGATAAATTCCCAGTGAATTTATTTAAAGATATTAGACATTTTCATAAAATGCATAAATTCCCACAATGCTTCCACACACAAGGTATGTGGTGGCCGATGTGGTAACGTCCCTGCTTGGTGGTTGCCAGACTGGGGTTCGAATCCCGCTCAAACTCTTTAGTTTTTTTGGTCGCTGCAACCTAACCATCGTTTGTCAGTTAAATATATGGGTTGGGGAGAGTCTAGATGTCTATCCGTTGAGTTCATCAGCAGCCATTGTCTGTCCCTCCCTGGTTCTAGCTTGTGTGGAGAGGGGGCTTGGGCGCTGATCACTGGGCTATTTTCCCTTTTTGTGCCCCTGTGCTTGTAGCATTCATGCTTTTCCAACTAGGGTTGTAGCTTAGCAAGTAGTAGTAATACTAATAATGATAACAATAACAATAAATAATGATGATGATAATAATAATAATAATTAATAATAATATTAATAATAATTAATAATAATAATAATAATAATAATAATAATAATAATGATAATGATATAGTCAGTCTCTAGGGCATTGACCTACTACCCAGGGAAATATCTCTGTCCCTTTGCCCTTGCCATTCATGAGTTGTCTTTAAACCTTTAAATGAATTGGTCCTCTCATTCGTAGTAAAAATTTTCCCAAAATATTTCGTCCTTCATCCGGAATATTTTTGGCTGTGAGTAAGCGGTTTTTTGTGGGTGTTCTGGTGTCCGTTCTTCTTTAAAGTGTGTTCATTTTTTGTGTATATGAAATGTTTTTTTCCACATGCTGCCTCCTAGGTGGATATCGATGTTTTCCAATGGTATGTGTATATATATATATATATTATATATAATGTATATGTATTTATGTGTATATATATATATATATATGTGTGTGTATGTATATATATATATATGAATTTATATTATATATATATATATATATATAAAATGTGTGTGTGTGTGTTTGTGTAAGATTTTTTTCTTTTTCATTTATCATAGGCCAAAATTCAATTGACTGTTCCTCATGGATAACCTTCTTTCGAAACATTTCTTGGGATAATGTAGATAACTAGTGGTGAAAATATAAAAATTGAAATATGCTCATAAAAAAAGACCATTCAAATATTTCCCAGATGATCGGAACCTGTATAAATAGAAATTCGAGAATGAAGGAAGTTAGTGGTCAACCCAGTTAGATACGCTTTTATTATTATATTATAATTATTATTTTTATTTATTATTATTATTATTATTATTATTAGCTAAGTTACAACCCTAGTTGGAAAAACAAGATTCTATAAGTCTAAGGGCTCCAACAGGGAAAATAGCCCCGTAAGAAAAATAAATAAGGAACTGACAGACTAGTGTGTCTAAATATACCTTACCCTTAAGCAAGAGAACTCAAAACCCAAAACAGAAGACCACGGTTCAGAGGCTATGGCACTCATATGTATGTATACAAATGGTATTAGGTTATCTGGGTAATTTGCATTGGAGTTGAATCATATAAAAGAGTGTAAGCTACTCAAAAAGAGCACTATAGTCCATTTCTTTTATCGAGGCAGATTTGCACCGACTCGCAGCGGTGCCCTTTTAGTTCGGAAAGGTTTCCTGATCGCTGATTGGTTAGAATTATCTCGTCCAACCAATCAGCGATCAGGAAACTTTGCACCGACTAGCAGCGGTGGGTGCCCTTTTAGCTCGGAAAAGTTTCCTGATCGCTGATTGGTTAGAATGATCTCGTCCAAACCAATCAGCGATCAGGAAACTTTGCACCGATCGCAGCGGTGCCCTTTTAGCTCGGAAAAGTTTCCTGATCGCTGATTGGTTAGAATTATCTCGTCCAAACCAATCAGCGATCAGGAAACTTTGCACCGACTCGCAGCGGTGCCCTTTTAGCTCGGAAAAGTTTCCTGATCGCTGATTGGTTAGAATTATTTCGTCCAACCAATCAGCGATCAGGAAACTTTTCCGAGCTAAAAGGGCACCGCTGCGAGTCGGTGCAAATCAGTTTCCTGATCGCTGATTGGTTAGAATTATCTCGTCCAATCAATCAGCGATCAGGAAACTTTTCCGAGCTAAAAGGGCACCGCTGCGAGTCGGTGCAAATCTGCCTCACTAAAAGAAATTGACTATAGGTTTGATCCTGATTCCAAAACGCCTGATTCCATGTGGTGTATTTTGTTCACGTCAAGTTCCGTTTCTTGGTGCAATGTTCCCCCACTTCCTGGTATTGTTCTTAATTAATACAGGTGATGATGAATGAGTCACAGGTGTTTTGGCTTCTTTTACCTTTGAATAATGGTAAATGAAGTTGATATGGAATTATCATTGTCGTCAAAAATTTATAGGGGTTTTGGTGGCGTCACTGCCTGGCGATCTGCCGGACTGGGGTTCGAGTACGGCTCAAACTCGTTAGTTTCTTGTAGTATCTACAACCTCACCATCCTTGTGAGCTGAGGGTGAGGAGTTGGGAGCCTACAGGTCTACCTGTTAAGTCAACAGCATCTACTGTCTGGCCCTCCCTGGTCGGAAGTTGGGTGCTGATCACATGTACATATGGTTAGTTTTCTAGGGCATTGTGACTGACCCTTCCCCATGCCATTCATAAGTGGCCTTTAAACCTCACACCTTAAGGTTCTGTATTTGTTAGATGTATTGTTTTTGCACTTGTCTTTTTACTTTTATTTTAAAGTGTGTGTGTGTGTGGTTGTAGTTTTTTTTTTTTTATATACGATTAATCAGTGACTCACGTCTATTAATTATAGGTGAACGGGTGATGGTAATTTTCGCATATAGTAACATTAGCATAAGTTCGCACGCTCCCTTTTTGCGGTTATCTATTGACGCAAGATGAGAGAGAGAGAGAGAGAGAGAGAGAGAGAGAGAGAGAGAGGAAAAAAGTGTGTGTGTAATAGTCCTAGGCCATCTCATCGATCCTATCCCAAGCGTGTGTGTTGCTGCCCTACACACAATGTCTACCACCCCCCCCCCTTCGTATCTCCTCGGGGGGGCCCCCCCCATACTGTTTTCTGACACGTCTAGTCTCCCCCTTAAGAGAGAGAATCTTTCTAACCATTACTGAATCCCATTCCGATCTCTCTCTCTCTCTCTCTCACTCTCTCTCTCTCTCTCTAAAGCTCTCACACGTGTTTACTTGGCGTCTTTAAATAGTTTATGACTCGATGTTTTGCCGTTGATTTTCTTTGTGTGTGTGTGTGTGAGAGAGAGAGAGAGAGAGAGAGAGAGAGAGATGAGAGAGAGAGAAAGACTTCTTGTTTACCTTTTTTGTGATTTTGGTGTCTTAATATGTTATCTTAATGAAGATTGTATCTAACTCTTATATCCTGAGTTGGTACAGTCGGGCGATTCTCTCTGCCGCTCCTCCTCCCGGGACTCATTGTGCTATTGGTTGAGCATCTAGCTGGCAATGCTATGGCACCGCGTTCGAGTCTCGGATAGGTTGAGGGAGAACGGATGGGTGTGATCCAAATATTAAGCACCTAATGGATAGTAGAATGTTGCGGGTCGCAGCTAGGGTGGAGAGAGAGAGAGAGAAGAGAGAGAGAGAGAGAGAGAGAGAGAGAGTACAGTACGGTATATGGTATTGGTTGGTCCCCTTTATCTGTCACTAGAAGATAGTCCCTTTGGATCTATTTATGAATATTGCTATTTATTTATAAGTATTGGTAACCCTTGGTAGAATCTGTTGCCTACTTTTTCTAAATTTTGGGAAAATTATAATATAAATTTCACTTTATTTAATTAGCTTATAAATGATATAAATTTTTTTTTTTTTTTTTTTGACACCGAGATTGTATTTTACGTGTCTCCAAATGTTTGTTTTTCTACATTACGCCCAAGTAATTGAGTCATTGTTTTTGGATTGGCTTTTACTAAAATTTTTTTTAGATAATAGTAAACAATTCAAATCGGGATAACGATGACTTGTTATATCATATAGCTCTGTAAAGCACAAAGTTGAATTATCAGACAAAGTGAAGGGAGATTCATTCAGCATTTTAAGTTTGAATCTTAGATGATTTAACCATTTTTAAGGCTATTCGCCTCTGAAAAGAACAAAGTTGAATTAACAAAGAAATAGAAGGCACATTCAGCTGTTTAAGTTGGACTTTTACAGTAGATAATGCAACCATTTTTAAGGCTATTTTGCCTCTGTAAAGAACAAAGTTTGAATGATCAAAAGAAAAGAAACAGAAGGCATATTCATCAGTTGTTTAAAGTGGACTTTTACAGTAGATAATGTAACCAATTTAAGGCTATTTATCTCTGAA
>NC_090728.1:51614768-51629768 GCF_036898095.1 Palaemon carinicauda | reverse complement strand
GATAAATATCAACACAACATCGTGTTCAAATAGAAATAAATTTCTACCTCATACTTGGGATCGAACGCTAGCCCCTTCTAATGAAAGGCCAGGTCGAAACCAACCATGCCACGAGAGCCCATAAAAGGAAATCTTAACCTGACACTAATCTAGTTGTCCGAGGATTTACCTGGTGAGACATATATATATATATATATATATATATATGTGTGTGTGTGTGTGTGTATAATACGCATGCACATGTGTATATATACATATGTGTATACACGTAGTTTTCTAGCTGTATTCCTTTTTATTTTTTACTGTTAAGGATCGATATGAAATTATTCCCTCTATCAGTGATTTTTTCAAGTGAAGCATCCATTTATTCATTATTTATAGGCCATATAAAATGAGATCTAAGAACCAAGAAACCGCGTTAGTTAGGGGCAGTTTAGACGAAATTAAAATTTCTTTAATAATACTACCAATTCCCTAATATCGCAAGAGGGTCTGCCCCTCTCTTTTATTCTTCTTCTGTACTTCTCTTTCTCCCTATTTCCTTAATCTTTCCCATCCCGAGTACCTGCCTTTGAGCTATAAACTGGATTGTATCCAGGGGTACTCTTCCTTTCCCCATTTTCCCCACTTCCCTATCCTTATTATTATTATTATTATTATTATTATTATTATTATTATTATTATTAAAATGTCTTTTGAAAGTGAGCTTCTAATATCTCAAAAGTAAATTATTTTAGTGGTGTGTATATATGTATATATACTGTGTATGATTATATATTTCCTACACATACACAAATAGATATACATATGCGTATACATATATAGTTATGTATACAAATGTATACTGTATGTATTTATATGATATCATCTTCACCCGTAACTAGTCCACTACAGGACAAAGCCCTCAGAAATGTCCTTCCACTCTCGTCTGATTATAGTCTTTCTCTGCCAGTCTACACCCTCTAATTTTCTTAATTCTTCAATCCGTCGTCCTCTCTCTCTCTCTCTCTCTCTCTCTCTCTCTCTCTCTCTCTCTCTCTCTATCTATGTTAACTTGTAATAAAATGTCATTCGCGACAAGGCAGCATCACCCAGGAATAATGTTCTCGAGACCCTGACATAGGTAATGATATAGCCAGCAGGTATAGTAACAGTAATGATGGTATCGTAGTGGACAGCATCTGTCAACTCACTTCTACCTGTATTTTGGATGATGGGAGTAATGTTGAAATCATTCCTTTAGGTAGTGGTTGACGTTGTAACTGTTTTTAGAATGATTTATTGTTAATTTATTCTTATCATTTATTTCTTTCCCTATTTGCTTTCCTCACTGGGCTATTTTCCCTATTGGAGCCCTTGGGCTTATAGCATCTTGCTTTTCCAACTAGGGTTGTAGCTTGGCTAGTAATAATAATAATAATGTTGGAAACGTCCCTGCTTGGCGTTCTGTCGGACTCGGGTTCGAGATCCATTTAAGCTCGATAGTTTGTTGTTTTGTCTGCAACCTCACTATCCTTGTGAGCTGATGATTGGGGATTTGGGGGAGCCTATAGGTCTACCTGCTGAGTCATCAGCAGCCATTGCCTGGTCATCCCTGGTCCCAGCTGGGATGGAGAAGGGGCTTGGGCGCTGATCATTTGTTAATGTTTTTTAAAATATTTTATTTTAATTTCTCATTACTTCTTATATCGATTATCTATTTCCTTGTTAACTTTCCTTATTGTGCTATTTTTCCCTGTTGGAGGCCTTGGGCTTATAGCATCTTGCCTTTCCAACTATTGTTGTAGCTTAGCTATATATATATATATATATATATATATATATATATATATATATATATATATATATATATATATATATATATATATATATATAATGTGTTTGTGTGTGTGTGTATGTATATATATATATATATATACAAATACTAGGGTTGTAGCTTAGCTAGTAATAATGATAATAACAACGTATGGCCAGTCTCTAGGACAATGTCACTGTTCCTTGCATGTGCCATTCATAAGTAGCTTTTAAGCCTTAAACCATTACATTGCATGTTCTTTAATTTTTTCCATTTTTAGGTGTGTTTGTGTTATTGTTTACATCATTATTAACCCATATTTCCTTCTTCTCCGACAGGGCGGTGACGGACCCACGAGATGGGCGGCGGGTGGCGCTGAAGAAGATGCCCAACGTGTTCCAGACCCTGGTTTCGAGTAAGCGTGTCTTCCGTGAACTTAGAATGCTGTGTTTCTTCAAGCACGAGAATGTGAGTACAGTGGAGAGGCTTCTTGTTGTTATTTAGCATGTCATCAGATAGGTGTTCCATACTCTTGACGGTGAAGTGGGTGGCAATGTGGCCCTCCCCTTTCCTTGTTACTTTACGACAGGGAAAAGTAATTTTTTGGAGCACTATTTTTATTATTATTATTATTATTATTATTATTATTATTATTATTATTATTAATGGCTAAGTTACAACCTTAGTTTGAAAAGCAGGGCTCCAACTGGGAAAAATAGCCCAGTTAGGGAAGGAAATATGGAAACAGGTAATGTAAAATGCTTGAGTGTACTTTGTACTCTCAAGCAAGTAAACTTTAGCCAAGTTAGCGAAAGACCGTGGTACATAGGTTATGACACTATCCAAAATTAGAGAACAATTGTTTGGTTTTGGAGTGTCCTTTTCCTAGTTAAGAGTCTCTTCCTCCCTTAACAAGTGGAAAGTAACAACTGATCACTAACAGTGCAGTAGTTAACCCCTTGAATAAAGAGGAATTGTTTGGTTAGCCTAATGTTGTCAGGTGTATGAAAGAGGAGAATGTGCAAATAGGTCAGACTACGAGGTGTATGTGTAGTCAAAGGAAAAATGAGCCGTAACCGGAGAGAGGTCTAATGTATTATCTGGCCAGTCAAAGGACCCAATAACATTCTAGTTGTAGTATATCAACGGGTGGCTGGTGCTTATCCCAAACTTCTGATCCTTTAAAAATGCTTACTGTTCATTGCCCTTCTAATTAGTGTAATTTGTCAAATGTACATTTTGTCTCTCCTCTATGGTTCACTGGTTCTGGTTCTGGGGTGAGGCATAGCCTTTACAACGGCGCCTCTAACGTTTATCTTCTTGTACTGTTTTGTCTTTTCTTCCACATTAGATTTAAAACTTCTTTTTTCTTTTCTATATTTGTTTCACAAAATAAAAATAATCCTACTATTTTCTTTAGGTTTTCGTCGTATGGTTGTTGTAGCTCAATTACTTCATTCCTTTCTTTTCTATATTCCTGGCAAAATAGAAAAAAAATGTATCAAATCTTCCTGTTGTTGATAAGTATTGTTGATGAAGTTGAACCTGGCCTTATGTCAGAATGGGCTCTTGCTCTCGGTGCAACATGTTGGTAAAGTCATATCCTCGGTTGGTAGAACGTACACACGTCATTTGCAACAAGTACGTCATTAGTTTGATTACTAATTGCACCCTTTCAGCCAGTATGAGTTTAGCAGTAGCATCAGTTATTATTATTATTATTATTATTATTATTATTATTGTAGTAGTAGTACGTTGTAGTATTAATATTATAACTTGCTAAGATACAACCCTAGTTAGAAAAGAAAGATGCTATAAGCCGAAGGGCTCCAATAGGGGAAATAGCCCAGTGAGGAACGGAAATAAGGAAATAAACCACAAGAGAAGTAATTTAACAATTAAAATACAATATTTAAAAACAGTAACATTGAAATAAATATCATATATAAACTATTAAAACTTAAAAAAAAAATAAGAGGAAGAGAAATAACATCGAATAGTGGCCTGGGTGTACCCTCAAGCAAGAGAACTCTACTCTAAGACAACGGAAGACCATGGTACAGAGACTACGGCACTGCCCAAGACTAGAGAACAATGGTTTGTTTTTGTTGTCTCCTGGAGTAGTTTTCTTTAAATTAAACTTTGCTTCGACTTACATCACTTGAAAGCTAGCTAAATTATTTATAAGAACAAAACATACAATTTTTGCCCTACTGTTAATACGATTTCCCGATTTTGGCAGTAAAATTTACTTCAAAAGACGATTATGTTAGTTTTTCATTTCCGGTTTGCCTCGGGTTATCGTGTTTTCATCTGACAAAGGCTATATAAAGACATATTGTCTGTAGTTAAAAACTAAAATTTGTATCTTGAGTTATTGTTATATCCTTAATGACATGTTTATTAAGTGCATGTCAAGCAATTACGTTACTTCTTTTCATTAAGAATAATTTAAGTTCTAACCTAGATTAAAATAACTTTAAATATTGAATTTTCTCTTTTATTAGTTATTGTTTATTGCTTTCTTCAATAGGTTGTTTTGTTTGCGCATTAGTTTGAATTTGATGTTTATTACCTAACGCCAACGAAGTTGGTAAGGTTATGCTTTCGTCCTTGTTTGTGAGTTTGTATGTGTGTATGTTTGTTTGTGAACAACTTCCTTTGCACAATTTTAATCGTAGAGTAATGAAACTTGCAGGGATTAACTTACGTAGAAAGCTGAATGTGATTAAATTTTGGGAAGATCAATGTCAAAGGTAAAGGTCACGGTCAAGCAAATGTCCAATTCACGTAATCAGCCATAAGTTTGGGCATCGTTGTCACAGAGACTACAAATTTAATTCAAAGATGAGTGTATGAAGATTCACGCCAACGAGAGATAAGCTGCCATGATGGAGGTCTGCACTCTACTGGGTGCCCCTCTAGTTAAGCTTGCTTTTATTTTTTTACTTTCATCTCTAAGTTATATTAGTTTATTTTGCTTTTCGTTTTCTCTTCATTATTATTATTATTATTATTATTATTATTATTATTATTATTATTATTATTATTATTATTATTATTATTATTACTATCCAAGCTACAACCCTAGTTGGAAAAGCAACCCAGTGAGGAAAGGAAATAAGGAAATAAATAAATGAAGAGAACAAATTAACAATAAATCATTCTAAAATAAGGAACAACGTCAAAACAGACATGTCATATATAAACTATTAACAACATCAAAAACAAATATGTCATAAATAAACTATAAAAAGACTCATGTCCGCCTGGTCAACAAAAAAGCATTTGCTCCAACTTTGAACTTTTGAAGTTCTACTGATTCAACTACCCGATTAGGAAGATCATTCCACAACTTGGTCATAGCTGGAATAAAACTTCTAGAGTACTGCGTAGTATTGAGCCTCGTGACGGAGAAGGCCTGGCTATTAGAATTAACTGCCTGCCTAGTATTACGAACAGGATACCCGTCAACCATTATTCTTCTTCTTCGATCCCGCTTGCATAATTTTCCACCTTATCCTTCGCAAGGATACGACCAGCTACGAGTTATTTGCTACGGCTTTATGGTAATGTAAAGCATTGCTATATATCTGTCTCCACTTCTTATCAAGCATCCCGGGCTAGCGACAAGGACAGGATGCGTGAAGACGCCGATCACTTAGCAGGGGTCAAATTCGTCACATCCTTCCTGGGGTGTCCTTCGGTTAGTATATCCTACCAACGTCTGAAGAAAGATAACAAGTAAGGGTGAAGGTCGAACCTTTAGAGTTTGTTAATGAATATACTTTCAGTAAGTGTTTCCCCATATGAGACTGAAATTAAAAGGAGGATAAGCATGGGATGGAGAGCTTTTGGTAAGCAAAGTGCAATTATGAAAGTAATATGCCATTTTCTCTAGAAAGAAAAAGTATTTAGTCGGATGGTCCTACTAGTATTAACTTGTGCATTAGAAATTTGGAGGATTGTTAAAGCCCCAGAATATAAGCTAGTTACAATCAAAGAGCTGTGGAAGGAATAATGATGGGAATGATATTGAGAGACAGAAAAAAAGCAACATGGATACGAGAGTAAACTAAAGTAGAAGATATTCTAACATGTAAGAAAGAGAAATAAACATGGTCAGGACATATAATGAGAATGAAAGATAATAGATGGACATTATAAATAACAGAATGAGTCCCTAGAGATTGCAAAAGAAACAGTAGAAGGAAGAGACGACGATGGAATGACGAACTAAAGAAATTTGTTGGTATAGGTTGTCATAGAAAGACCATAAACAAACGCGAGTGGAAAGGCATATCTGAGACCTTTGTTCTGCAGTGGATCATTATGATGATGATTATGATATTGTTTCAGCGTTAGATATAATTCGTATAAAGGTGATTATATTATCCATATTTTTATTCATTTCACCGTGAGGACTATAGTTATGAACTGTGGCAACCTCAGTAAATGGAGCTTGGAAATAAGTCGTTTATAGATTGGGGCACACGTCAGAGATATATTTAAACGATAACATAAGGTTTTAGCTTTGTAGTGATTCCACAACACCGCTAAATTACAAGGAACACTTACACACGCGCGCGCGCGCGCACACACACACATATATATATATATGTATATGTATATATATATACACAGTATACATAATCTTATGGATATACAGTATGTAGATAAGATACTATCAGCTAGTGTTTATATATATATCATAATCATCTCCTCCTCCTACCTCCTACGCCTATTGACGCAAAGGGCCTTGGTTAGATTTCGCCAGTCGTCTCTATTTTCAGCTTTGAATTAAATACTGCTCCACTCATCATCATCTACTTCACGCTTCATATTCCTCAGCCATGTAAGCGTGGGTCTTCCAACTCTTCTAGTGCCTTGTGGAGCCCAGTTATATATATATATATATAGATATATATATATACACACATATATATATGTATATATATACACACATATATATAAATAACTAAATACAAAATGTACTGTACACTTAGGAACACCTAATCAATAAATCTACTTCATCAAACTCACGATACAACACCAGTTATTGCCAGTTTCAAATCAAGATTCCTTTCTTAATTAAATCTCTTTGTCACATAGGCAACGCAGTATTTTTCTCATTGTTATAGTATTGGCTAGATAGCAATGCATTCTAATAATAATAATAATAATAATAATAATAATGATAAAATTGTTTGAGCTAATGCGATGGATTTTGATGTATATAGAATAAGTTTGCGAAAGGGGAATTTTCTAAACCCCCCCCCTCTCTCTCTCTCCTCTCCCTCTCTCTCTCTCTCTCTCTCTCTCTCTCTCTATATATATATATATATATATTTATATATATATATATATATGTATATATATTTATATATATATGTATATATATTTATATATATATATGTATATATATTTATATATATATGTATATATATTTATATATATATATATATGTATATATATTATATATATATATATATATATATGTGTGTGTGTGTGTGTGTGTGTGTGTAAGTATATGTATATATTAATTTCTTTCCTGTCACGGTCAGCTTGCCCTGTCATCGATAGAGGGAGAAGGAGTAGTCATACCCTTGTGAGCGGGATACATGTGCGTGTGTGCGTGCATATCTATATAAATATTTAGCCACCAATTTTGATGGTAGCGTACACTAGTCGCTAAGAATAGACGTGATAAGATATAGGAAACTTAATAGCCGCTTAAATTTTAATTATTGTATCATTATTCTGCCTACATGAAGTTCTGCTGGTGAGACTCGGAAAATATAATATATATATATGTATATATATATATATATATATATATATACACACACATATAATATATATATATATATACTGTATATACTTATACATACTATATATATATATATATATATATATATATATATATATATGCACAGGCACACCCCATTTAAAATGTCCCTAATGTAGTATGTTTTATGATTTTATTGTGAGTTAGAGTTAAAGATGTATAAAAATGATTAAGTGAACAACTTATTAGATTTTATTCGAACGCATTGATAAGAGCAATTTTTTTCTATATACTCGAAGACATTGACAAATAAGAAGGAGGCCTATGACGTCCCAGATTCAATAAGGAATAACTTAGTCGATTTCACTAAACAATCTTTAAGAAATAGGCCTAATTGAAATGTATGAATTTCAGAGCGATATGAGGCTGGTGTTAATGAAGCCGTTTAATAAATAATGATTTTACTCCGAATAATATCAGATAAAAAAAGGTTTTTCAGTTAACCGTAAATTACTGAATATTTTTATATATATTTTATTAGGCTTAACGTAACGTTTAAATCAAGTACAGTCATTAGAAAATACATTTCAGTTCTGTAAATAAAATTTGCAGGTTAAAGGTGAATGTTTTTGGAATTTAAGATTTTTTTTTCTCCTGGTGACTTACATGAATATGATTGAAGAGTTTGTCTTAACTGAAGTTTTGAGAAATGTTTTTATTATTTTTTTTTATTTATTTATTTTTTTTTTGCCTTTACCATATTCAAAGTTTAGCTATGATGATGATGATGATTATAATATTAATACTAATACTACTACTACTACTACTAGTAGTAGTAATAATGATATTGATAATAATCGAATACATCAGAGATGATGATAATTATGATATAACTACCACTACTAGCAATAATAATAATAATAATAATGATGATGATGATGATGATGATGATCGAATACATTAAAGATGATGATAATAATAATTATACTACTACTACTACTACTACTACTACTACTACTACTACTACTACTACTACTACTACTACTACTGATAATGATAATGATTATAATCAAAGCGAGTTAAAAGAAAAGTGAATAGCAAAATTACTCCGGATTATTTATCCTTTTTATTCTTGATGATGATCATAGAAATAGTTCCTCACAAATATTAGAGAAAAAAATTATTTCATTTTATAAAAGAGAAAACGGTACTGTGCAGAATATTATTATCTCAGTAATTATCATAATCATCATCATCTACCATATTGATTAGTAATTATCGTCATTATTTATCATCATCAATAACATCATCATCATTAGGATTAATATTATAAGTATTATTTCTTTTATCATGATAAATATCATCATCATTACTACATATCATCAATATCATCAGTATCACCTTCATCATAATTAAAATCATCATCATTACAATTGATCATCACCATGAATAATATCATCATCACAATTTATCGTCCCCATCAATAATATCATCAGCATCGCCATTAATAATATCATCATCACAATTTATCGTCTCCATCAATATCATCATCATCAATGCCATCAATAATATCTTCATCAGCACCATTTATATCATCATCATCATCACCATCAATAACATCATCATCACCATTGATGATATCAGCATCATCATCACCATTGATGATATCAGCATCATCATCATTGATGATATCATCATCGATGATATCATCATCATCATTGATGGTATCATCATCATCATTGATGGTATCATCATCATCATTGATGATATCGTCATCATTATCATCACCATCAATAATATCATCATCACCATCAATAATATCATAATCATCATCACCATCAATACTATCATCATCATGACCACAATGAGTATACATCTATATCACCATCATCACTACTGTTATCACCACCATTACCATCATATGACCCTCTGAATTCGTCAACCCTTTCCTCATGAAGTCACTCTCCGGATGTCAGTCCACCGGAAACGGAAGCCCCTCTGTGTACTGGATGTTGCTGTACATCAACGTTTTCAAAATATCTTTGGGAATTTTTTCTTGTGAAATCCTAACGAATTTGGTACCCGAAAGTCTGTCTTCGTCTCTCTGTTGCATTAGGATCTAGATTCGTATATTTCGATTTATTGATATATGTATATATATATATATATATATAATATATATATATATATATATATAATATATATATATATATATATACACATGTATAATATATATAGATATATATATACAGTATATATATATATATATATATACAGTATATATATATATGTATGTATATATGTGTGTATATATATATATATATATGGATAGATAGATATATAATATATATGATTATATATGATTATATATATATATATAATGTATATATGTGTGTGTATATATATATATATATATATATGGATAGATAGATATATAATATGTATGATTATATATGATATATATATATATATATATATATACACACACACTTGATTGGTACCTCCGCCAATGAAGTTGGAAGTAGGTTATGTTTTATCCCCTCTGTGTGTGTGTGTGTGTTTTTGTGAACAGCATCCTGGCCCCAATTATAATAGTTGATTAATGAAACTTGCCTGAATTGGCTGTTATGTAATAAGCTGGAAATTATTAAAATTTGGAAGGTCAAGGTCACGGTCACGCAAAAGGTCGAGAAATGAGTTGTCGCGGCGGAGGTCTGCGATCTACTGAGCTCCTAAATACTTAAAATGATTCAACCTCATTAATCCTTTCTCCTTCCAATGGTGTTCTATCTTTCATTGCATACTCCGTCCTCATCATCTCTGTATTTCTTTGTATTTCATCAACAATCCGGGTCTTTGTAAAGAATCTTTACCTGCTGAGTTAAGCAAAGATGCATTAATTCGAAATTCAGTTTTGTATCTGCTGTAGCGAGGACGGAGTCGATTTAAAATATTTACCTCCACAGGCTTGATCTCTCTCTCTCTCTCTCTCTCTCTCTCTCTCTCTCTCTCTCTCTCTCTCTCTCTCTCTCGAATTCAAGATTTAGTTGAACAAGATTATAAAAACACACTAAAGGTTTAAACCAAGAGCAAATGGAGTCACCACAGATGGACTAAAAAGTGTTTGAGACATCCAAGATCTCTCTCTCTCTCTCTCCTCTCTCCCTCTCTCTCTCTCTCTCTCTCTCTCTCTCTCTCTCTCTCTCTCTCTCTCTTTCTGAAATACTGTACATGGAAGAGACTTCCAGCTGATGTAGTAAAAGTAACACGGTAAAGGAATTCCAGAATAAGTTAGACAAGATTATAAATACACTCTAAACGGCTAAAGTAATTCGTTGTACGATTATAAAAAAACTCTAAACGTTTAAAGTAATTCGTTCTACGATTATAAAAACACAATAGACGTTTAAAGTAATACGTTTTACTATTATAAAAACACTCTAAACGTTTAAAGTAATTCGTTCTATGATTATAAAAACACTCCTAAGCGTTCAAAGTAATCCGCTTTACGATTATAAATACACTCCAAACGTTTAAAGTAATTCGCTCTACCCAAGATCAAATGGAATCGCCTCTCTCTCTCTCTCTCTCTCTCTCTCTCTCTCTCTCTCTCTCTCTCTCTCTCTCTCTCTCTCTCTCTCTCTCTCTCTCTCTCTCTCTCTCGTCTGTTATTTGATATTCTCCCATTTCTTCTGCCCAAAAGTTCCACCCCGGATTTGGGTCCCTATTAAATCAAATGGTATTCCATTTGCCAATTTTCACTTTAATTTTTAATTCCTTTCTACCGCCGTTAGGAAATCAAGATATTCAATGTATTTGCTTCTTTACTAAAAAGCTAAAACTGATAAGCGACATCTGAAATAGCTTAATGTTATTTGGAAAAAAAAAAGTAAATGTTAATCTCAAATTATCAATGATATAGATTTTGTTAATTATTTTTGAAATGCGAAAGAATAATCTTTCAAGGTAAGTAGATATATATCATTGCTTTTATTGCCAGGGGAATTAAGTCGGGAAATATTTGAATAAAGAATGCCATTTATATCGACTTTTCCCAAAACTATAATTTAACACTTCTGTTTTTATAGTCCATATATATAAAAGAACTCTTGATGTTGTTACTGTTCTTAAGATATTTTTATTTTAATTGTTCATTACTTTTCTGGTAGTTTATTTATTTCCGTATTTTCTTTTCTCACTGGGCTATTTTTACCTTGTCGGAGCCCTTGGCCTTATAGCAGCATCCTACTTTTCCAACTGGGGTTTTTAGCTTAGCTGATAATAATAATAGTTATTCCTAGCATGTATACAATGTGTTTATTACTTCTTTTGTAGTTTATTTATATTCTTATTTCCCTTCCTCACTGGGCTATTTTTTCCTTTTGGAGCCTTTGGGCTTATAGCAGCATCTTAGTTTTACAACTATGGTTGTAGCTTAGCTAATGGTAATAATAGTTCATTCCTATCATGTATGCATTATAAGCAAATTCTCTCTCTCTCTCTCTCTCTCTCTCTCTCTCTCTCTAATGATAATAATAGTTCATTCCTATCATGAATGCATTATAGGTAATTTCACTCTCTCTCTCTGTCTCTCTCTCTCTCTCTCTCTCTCTCTCTCTCTAATGATAATAATAGTTCATTCCTATCATGAATGCATTATAGGTAATTTCACTCTCTCTCTCTCTCTCTCTCTCTCTCTCTCTCTCTCTCTAATGATAATAATAGTTCATTCCTATCATGAATGCATTATAGGTAATTTCACTCTCTCTCTCTCTCTCTCTCTCTCTCTCTGAACACTAATTTCTTTCCTAGCGCGTTGGTTTCCCCTTTGCATAAGTTGAACGAATAATGGTCGCGTAGACAAATGAGGTGGTTCGAGCATTTCAGCTTTATTCGAGAAAGCATTCTCTCTCTCTCTCTCTCTCTCTCTCTCTCTCTCTCTCTCCTAGACGACGATTTAGCTGGATTAGCCTTTCTGGTATCTTTCATACATGTTATTGCAAATAAGACGTCGGTTTTTTCATGTGCTATTATTATTATTATTATTATTATTATTATTATTGTTATTATTATTATTATTATTATTACTGTTATTATTATATTATTATTATTACAAGCTAGGCTAGTTGGAAAAGCAAGATGCTATAAGCCCAAGGGCTCCAACAGGGAAGAATATCCCTGTGAGGAAAGTAGGCAAGGAAATAACTACAAGAGAAGAATAAACAATCAAAATATGTAAAAAAAAGAAGTAATAGCATTAAATTAGATCCCTCACATATAACCTATAAAAACTTAAAAAAAGAAAATAAGAGAAATAAGCTAGAACAGCATGTCCGAGTGTACCCCGAAGCAAGGTTATGTGTAAGTTTCCTTGGTTTTACGAGGTAAGGATTTATTTAATAAGATTATATGAAATCATTTACTGCATGTGATGCAGAAGTACACTTTACAATTATTATTGTTGAAATGGGTTTCAGTGGGGTTGCAGTATTTACACATCTTTTACCCCTGATAGATTATACATTTTATTTATTCATTGTGGTGGCCTGGTGGTAACGCCCTTGCCTGGTGATTAACAGACTGGGGTTCGAGTCCCGCTCAGACTCGTTAGTTCGTTTGGTCGTTGCAACCTCACCATCCTTGTGAGCTAAGCATGAGGGTTTGGGGTAGCCTATAGGTCTATCTGCTGAGTCTTGAGCAGCCGTTGCCTGCCCCCCTTGTGTAGACTACGAGGGGGGCTTGGGCGCTGATCATAAGTAATATGGTCAGTCTCTATGGCATTGTCCTGCTTGATAGGGCAATGTCACTGTCCCTTGCCTCTGCCATAAATGAGTGGACTTTAAACCTTTAAACTATGGTTACATCTAGTTCTTTAGAGAGAGAGAGAGAGAGAGAGAGAGAGAGAGAGAGAGAGAGAGAGATATTCTTTCAGCTCTCGCGATTTCTTCTTAGATTTTACTGATTATTTCTTGATGATATGAATTTGGTTGTCCTTTCTTACTTGTGGCCTTTCTTTTATGTTTTTTGGTCACTGTTAGTGTTTTTGTTTTGTTCTTTTTGCGGTTAATTAATCAAAGCTTAATTAAAGCTTTCCCTAGATGTAGATTCTCTCTCTCTCTCTCTCTCTCTCTCTCTCTCTCTCTCTCTCTCAGTAGTAACTATGATTGATATATTCATTTTATATTTAGGTTTATGCATTGTTATGATAAAGAAAATCGACATAATGTGTTTATTTTGACATATATGATTGTGTTAGTAGTTATTGTATCTGTATTATGACATTTTCGTGTTATAGTGTTTCATGTAAAGGAAATATTCTAGTTTTTTATTGTTTATATTAAAAAAAAGAAAAAAATCTTAAGGATTTTGCTTTAATCAGACTGATCATTTTTAATGAAATATTAAAAACTCGTCGAACAATGGAACTCTCATAAATTTAGAACGAACTTTGATAAACTTGGAACGAGGAACTTAGATTGACTTTGAAGAAAGTTGAATTAACCTGGTGCCTTATTTTACCTAATGGACAGGTACTTCGTCAACGCTAAGAGCTGAGAGAGAGAGAGAGAGAGAGAGAGAGAGAGAGAGAGAGAGAGTTTAAAACTCATTTAAGAAAGGCGAGCAATCTAACTACAAGAGAGAGAGGCTATAACAGGCCAGGGACAATTTCCCATTCGTCTCGCCATTTATGGCCTTCGGCATCGTAAATGTGTAGTGGGCTTAGTCACTATTATTATTATTATTATTATTATTATTATTATCATCATCAATATCATTATTATTATTATTATCATCAATATTATTATTATTAGCAATATTATTATTAGTAGTAGTAGTATTATAAATATTGTTATTATTATTATTATTATTATTATTATTATTATTATTATTATTATTATTATTATTATTATTATTATTACTTGCTAAGCTACAACCCTATTTGGAAAAGCAGGATGCTATAAGCCCAGGAAACAAGGTAAAATGAAATATTTTGAGAACAGTAACTTCATTAAAATGTATATTTCCCATATTATTATTATTATTATTATATTTATAACTTGCTAAGATACAACCCTATTTGGAAAAGCAGGATGCTATAAGCCTATGGGCTCCAACAGGGAAAATAGCCCAGTGACGAAAGGAAACGAGGAAAAATAAGATATTCTAAGAGCAGTAACATTAAAATAAATATCTCCTGTATAATCTATAAAAAAAACTTAAAGAGAACAAGAGGAAGAGAAATAAGATAGAATAGGGTGCCCGAATGGATTCCTATCAGTGAACTGTAACTGATGGCCGGGAACGGCGGTAATTCCAAATTTGGAATCGGCCACGAGGACAGCTGACGTTAGGCTGAACTGTTGTGTGCTATTTATAGACGTGCGGACGAATTTTGTTTTGGGAATAGCTCACTTTT
>NC_090728.1:51534768-51604768 GCF_036898095.1 Palaemon carinicauda | reverse complement strand
ATAGTGTATCTTTTGAGTCTCGAGTTGAGGATAGCGGGGTCATCCTTGCCAAGATTCTTGGGCAGGATGTGTTGTACTATGCTAGCGGTATTTTTATATTTATTTCAGAAGCTGGTCATCTGAATGCTAATTAAATTTCATAAGGATATCTTCTCTTTAATGGTTTTAAATTGAATGTCCTCTTATTCTTCATTTATAACAAACGATATCAGCGTCATTTACCTTTGTTAAGATGCCAGAAAACTCCAAATCACTCAATCAATCTTCCCTTCGACCCTATTTGCATGAAGACTCCACATCGTAATTGATCTTATGAGAGGAAAAGTTTTATGAAAATAGAATTGTAGAATTCAAAACTTACTCTACTGGAAAATGTTATAAAGCGAGACGAGTCTTGTGATCAAACTTGAGAGGAATATTGCCCATAGTCATACGAAATTTAGTATTTTTAGCATGTATTTCTAGCGAATAGGTTTAAGGTCATACAAAGAATCGGAAGAGACTATGTGGATAGCATTACAATAAGACTGGATATGGTGAGGAGAGACTGAATTTGGGGTAAATATGGCAAAAATATGGAACTTTGTTCACGAGTAGAAGAAAAAGCTGTGATTAATCCGGATTGAATTTGTTCATCTAAAGAAGGAAAGAAGAGGAGACATAGCAGGAAGATTTGACTGGAGTCTTAGCAAAGAAATATCAGACATTCAGCTGATATATAGGAATGCGGTCGTGCTAAGTGGTGTTGTGCCTTAGTCATGCAGGTAGAAAGGACTTTGGTCGTCAATTGTTAGAATATTTTTTTAGGTTCGATCTTTAAACCGATTTGGAACAAGGTTGAACAAAAGGGGAACTGCGTTATACCCAACTGTATAGGAAGATGGGACTTGAATCGAATAATAGAAAATGTGAAAACCTACCCACTTGTGGTTGATCCCGTAACGGGATAGGACTTTGATATACAAAGGACACGTATAGGACTTGGGTACACTTGCGGCGAATTTACTTGTAAAACACTTGCCTTGGAGTTTAGACATACCCTCGAAGACTTTAATTTGTTTCAGACGTTAGGGATAGGACTGATATACAAAGGAAATGTTGAGGACTTATGGTACACTTGCGGCGAATGTACTTGTAAAACACTTGCCTTGGTTTCCTCGAAGACTTTAAATTGTTTCAGATGTTACAAGCTATTTTCAATAGGAAAATCTTCTTCTTCTTCTTCTTCTTCTTCTTCTTCTTCTTCAGCTTTTCCCATTTCTATATGGGGTCACTGTTTCTAATTAGCCTTCTCCATCTCCCTGCATAATATAATTGATTAATTGTGCTTTTCATCTAGTTTAGTTTTATCAAAATCATATGGAAGTTGAAGTACCAACAGACTAGGATGAAATTTTACATTGAGTGTCATTAGATGTGTAAGAAAATTTACCTGCCTTGTGGGCAGTAAAGCTATGGAAAACTTGAAAAAGCTGTATGGTATGCATGGTAATTGCCTTTCTATTTCTTCATTCCTTCAGGTTTGGAATTGAATTAGGCATGTAGTATTTTGAGACACTTATCTGTGACAACATTTTCAATATGAAAGTATAAGGGAATATGGTTGCTCCTCGTGCTATTTAATCTTAATAAAACCAACTGACTAGGGGGAAATTTTATATGATGGCCATCTCATATGTGTATGAAAATTTACCTGCCTTGTGGGCAATAAAGCTAAGGAAAACTTATAAAGAGCTCTATGGTATCCAGGGTGTATGCAAGGTAATTCCCATTCTATTTCTTGTTTCCTTAAGGTTTAAAATATAAATAGTCACGCACTATTCTAAGATTTCTTTTCTATGAATGGCAAAATCTTGGTAGTAACCCAGCCTCATCAGAAACTCTAACAGGCTATGCATGCTACCTTTCACTTATGTAAATTGAAAATGTATACCTGTTGTCTTTCCTGTTGGTATTTTATCTTTAGCTGGAGCCAATAGGTTCATCTGCTGTGTCATCAGCAGCCATTGTCTGGCCCTTCTTGGTCCTAGCTTGGGCGCTGATCATGTGTATATATGGGCAGTCTCTAGGGCATTGTCCTGCTCAATAAGGCAATGTCACTGGCCCTTGCCCTCTGCCATTCATGTCAATGACACTCCCTTGCCTCTGCCATTCAAGAGACCCCTTTAAACCTTTAAACAATAGGTACATTAGGTGTGTTTTGTTTTCCGTGTCCCTGAATGTTGGTAAAGTTCGTCATATTTCCTTTGAATTTTGGGTGTTTGTTTCTTTCGTAAACACTATAGCCACTGGAAGTGTCCCTTGCTTCAAATTGGCATCGTTTCTTCCATGCTCTATTGTTAGTAGGTAGGTTGAGGATGACAATATTATTTACCGAAGAACTCTCTCTCTCTCTCTCTCTCTCTCTCTCTCTCTCTCTCTCTCTCTCTCTCTCTCTCTCTCTCTCTCTCTCTCTCTCTCATATGTATAGTTGCAGGTAGTTTTTAATAGCGTGCAAAGCTGAAAAACGAATTATGCAGGTTGCGTGGACATTGCAATAGTGCAATACCATGGAAATTGTATGAATGACATGCTTAAACAAATCGCTTTCTTATCTGGTGCAATGCAGGTTAAAATCAAGGCCTAAAGATACACCTTTAGACCTTGGTCCGAATCATGTGTGGGAAAATGTTGTATCTCAAATGTATACATGAATGTATCAACACGTAATACATACAATGTATATACACATATTTCCAAGGATAAATATTACAATATTACTCAGAACGGATTCTCAGTCTTGAAAAAATAAGAATAAAATGATTGACATCGCCGAGTGTTGTCGTGTGTGTGTGTGTTTTGGAAGCTAATTGGCCGAAACTTTGCAGCAGGACCGAGAGAGCCGGGCGAAAGTTTTGCGTAATAATTTAATTTTCGGTAATTACTTGCAGGCTTGGTCAACACTTTTCTTAGCTCATTCTTATACTTTTAAAAATGGCGTCAAGTACGTGTCTGCATTTGAGTGCGTGTTATGGTTTTAATTTGTTGGTCTGTTAATTTGAGAAATCGGTGGATTTACGAAGTGTCTGATTACTACTACTACTACTACTACTAGATAAGCTACAACCCTAATTGGAAAAGCAAGATGCTATAAGCCCAAGGGCCCCAACAGGGTAAAATAGCCTAGTGAGGAAAGGAAATAAACTCCAGTACAAGAGAAGTAGTGAATATTACTACTACTACTACTACTACTACTACTACTACTACCACCCTAACTGGAAAAGCAAGATGCAATAAGCCCAAAGGCTCCAAAAGGGTAAGAATAGCAGAGTGAGGAAAGGAAATAAACTACAAGAGAAGTAGTGAACATTTGAAATAAAACATTTTAAGAACAGTAACATTAAAATAGATCTTTCATATATAAACTATAAAACTTCAAAAATCAAGCGGAAGAGGAATGCGATAGAATAGTGTGCCCGCGTGTATCCTCAAGCAAGAGAACTCTAACCCAGGACAGTGGAAGACCATGGTACAGAACAATGTTTTGATTTTGGAGTGTCCCTCTCCTAGAAGAGCTGCTTATCATAGCTAAATTCTCTTCTACCCTTTATCACTACATAGATTTTTCTTCTTCATTTCCCTGGACCTTGTAACACTGCCATATCACCTCTTCTCACATTATAACTTTCGAGAGTCATTTCTTTTTTTTTTACGTTTCGTTGACAACGTCTTTCAATCTTTAGCCAGGTTTCTGAACACTTTTAACCTTCCACCCTTCAAGAGGCACTCTTCGTCCGCCTCACTTTTGGCCGTGCCGTTTTCTTCTTCTTGTAGGTCTCGACCCAGAGACGGGCATTTGGTCCCTGTTGTTGATAAATGATGCAATAAAAACTCGCAGAAAGGATTTCATCCCATTCTGAGTGGGGATACCTTAACGTGGTGAAAGGGTTTGCAAAGCTGTACTAGTCAGAACCACGTACTAAGTTGGTTTGCTGTGAGCGATCAGACTATAGTCTCCCACCATCACTTGTCCACAATGGCCAGTGTGGTGATGAAATTTCCAAACCGCAGGCATGAATGCGAACATGTCTGAGGCCTTTGTCCTGCAGTGGACTAGAAACGGCTGCATTTGTTTGTGATATATATATATATATATATATATATATATATATATATATATATATATATATATATATATATATAAATAAACTTAATTAACACCATGGTACTCCACCGTGTCAAATCATTTATTTGTTCGTGTAGTTTTTTTTTTATTTTTAGTCTAATTTCTAGTTTTTTCCTTTCTAATTTTTTTTCTATCTTCTGTAAAATTTTGAAACTGCTCAGTGGGTGGTCTTAGACTTTTACATAGGTTAGTCTTTTTAATACTAGTAACGTTATGAATTTTGATTATCATGATGCAACGTTTTTCCTTATTATACGTACGTTATAACTTATGATTTGTGAGTCTTGATGAATATAATCATACCTTTTTCGGAAAGTGGTTAATACAGTACATACGTAATGTGCTTACTACTACTACTACTACTACTACTACTACTACTACTACTACTACTACTACTTTAAAAAGTCATAATCCAATGAGTCTTCAGAAATTATATCTGTTTGAATGAATACATACATAATGTGCTTACTACTACTACTACCACTACTACTACTACTACTTTAAAAAGTCAGAATTCAATGAGTCTTAAGAAATTATGTTTGAATGAATACATACATAATGTGCTTACTACTACTACTACTACTACTACTACTACTACTACTACTACTACTATTTTAAAAAGTCAGAATTCAATGAGTTAAGAAATTATATCTGTTTGAATGAATACATACATAATGTGCTTACTACTACTACTACTACTACTACTACTACTACTACTTTAAAAAGTCAGAATTCAATGAGTCTTAAGAAATTATGTTTGAATGAATACATACATAATGTGCTTACTACTACTACTACTACTACTACTACTACTACTACTACTTTAAAGAGTCAGAATTCAATGAGTTAAGAAATTATATCTGTTTGAATGAATACATACATAATGTGCTTACTAATACTACTACTACTACTACTACTACTATTTTAATAAGTCAGAATTCAATGAGTCTTAAGAAATTATGTTTGAATGAATACATACATAATGTGCTTACTACTACTACTACTACTACTACTACTACTACTACTTTAAAGAGTCAGAATTCAATGAGTTAAGAAATTATATCTGTTTGAATGAATACATACATAATGTGCTTACTACTACTACTACTACTACTACTACTACTACTATTTTAATAAGTCAGAATTCAATGAGTCTTAAGAAATTATGTTTGAATGAATACATACATAATGTGCTTACTACTACTACTACTACTACTACTACTACTACTATTTTAAAAAGTCAGAATTCAATGAGTCTTAAGAAATTATGTTTGAATGAATACTTACATAATGTGCTTACTACTACTACTACTACTACTACTACTACTACTATTTTAATAAGTCAGAATTCAATGAGTCTTAAGAAATTATGTTTGAATGAATACATACATAATGTGCTTACTACTACTACTACTACTACTACTACTACTACTACTACTTTAAAGAGTCAGAATTCAATGAGTTAAGAAATTATATCTGTTTGAATGAATACATACATAATGTGCTTACTACTACTACTACTACTACTACTACTACTACTACTATTTTAAAAAGTCAGAATTCAATGAGTCTTAAGAAATTATGTTTGAATGAATACATACATAATGTGCTTACTACTACTACTACTACTACTACTACTACTACTACTACTACTACTACTACTACTACTACTATTTTAAAAAGTCAGAATTCAATGAGTCTTAAGAAATTATGTTTGAATGAATACATACATAATGTGCTTACTACTACTACTACTACTACTACTACTTTAAAAAGTCATAATCCAATGAGTCTTCAGAAATTATATCTGTTTGAATGAATACATACATAATGTGCTTACTACTACTACTACTACTACTACTACTACTACTACTTTAAAGAGTCAGAATTCAATGAGTTAAGAAATTATATCTGTTTGAATGAATACATACATAATGTGCTTACTAATACTACTACTACTACTACTACTACTACTACTACTACTTTAAAAAGCCATAATTCAATGTCTCATGAAATTATATCTATTTGAATGAAATGTAATAACTCATTCGTAATAAATGTCTTTATATAGACTTAATGACTTTTCCTTCAACTGTATGATCAAACCTACTTGTTAAATTACTTTTATTTTAAATATAGGAATTGAAATTTACTTTCAGCGTTGACCGTAATTACTTTTTTAAATATGGGATTGAAATTGAGTTAATATAGTTTTTTAATATTTAAATTATAATTGACTTTCAGCGTTGACGACATTGACTTTTTAATTATAGTAATTGAAATTGAGAGTTTTTAATATAGTAATTGAAATAGACTTTTTTAGTATTGTAATTAAAATTTACTTTCGGCGTTGACAAAATTGAATTTTTAAATATATTAATTGAAAGAGTTGTTTAATATAGTAATTGAAATTGACTTTTATGGTTGACGAAATTGACATTTTAATTATAGTAATTGAAATTGAGTTTTTTAATATAGTAATTGAAATGGATTTTTTCAATATTGTAATTAAAATTGACTTTCAGCGTTGACAAAATTGACTTTTTATGTATACTAATTGAAATATAATTTGTTTAAAATAGTAATTGAAATGGACTTTTTCAATATTGTAGTTAAAATTGACGGTGACGAAATTGACTTTTAAATATAGGATTGAAATTGAGTTATTCAATATAGTAATTGATATTGAGGTATTTGATTTAGTAATTGAAATTGGCTTTTTTAATATTGTAATTAAAATTGAATTACGCCGTTGACAAAATTAACTTTTTAATTATAGCAATTGAAATTGAGTTTTTTTAATATAGTAATTGAAATGGACTTTTTTAATATGGTAATTAAAATTGATTTTCAGCGTTGACAAAATTGACTTTTTAATTATAGTAATTGAAATTCAATTTTTTGATATAGTAATTAAAATTGACTTTCATTGTTGACGAAATTGACTTTTTAATTATAGCAATTAAGTATAGTTTTCAATATAGTAATTGAAATTGACTTTCAGCGTTGACGAAATTTATTATTTAATTATAGCAATTGAAATTGAGTTGTTTAATATAGTAATGGAAATTGAGTTATTTTAAGATAGTAATTGAAATTGACTTTTTAATATAGTAATTGAAATTGATTTTTTTAATATGTTAATTGAAATTGACTTTCAGCATTGACGAAAATGAAACTTATGTAAAATGTAACCATCAACTCTTCCATTTGCAGGGTTGAAATACCTCCACTCAGCGAGAATCATTCATCGGGATATCAAGCCTGGAAACCTCCTCGTCAACTCCAACTGTGTTTTAAAGGTGAGAGAGAGAGAGAGAGAATGTTGAAAAGTAACTCTACAATGAGGTAATTATATAAATGAGAGAGAGAGAGAGAGAGAGAGAGAGAGAGAGAGAGAGAGAGAGAGAGAGAGAGAGAGAGAGATTTTAAATGATACCCATGCCAGGAGGGAGAAAATATTGGAGAGAGAGAATTTTGAAGAGTATCTTTTACAAGGAGGAAGGGAATGATATAAGGAATGATATAAGATGAGAGAGCTAGAGAAAGAGATTTTAAATTGTAACCTTACCAGGAGAGAGAGAGAGAGAGAGAGAGAGAGAGAGAGAGAGAGAGAGAGAGAGAGAGAGAGAGAGAGAGAGAGAGAGAGAGAGAGAGAGAGAGAGAATTTTAATTCTTCTTGTATAAACTGGTGGTAAAACCTTTTATATACTGTATAAAGAATATCTTTTTAAATATCTTTCTAAAGAACTTTAATGAAATATTCCCAATTTTCAGATCTGTGATTTTGGTTTAGCGAGAGTGGAAGAACCAGACGAGACCAAGCACATGACTCAGGAAGTTGTGACCCAGTATTACAGAGCTCCTGAACTCCTTATGGGTGCTCGGCACTATACCCAAGCAGTTGATGTGTGGTCCGTCGGCTGTATATTTGGCGAACTCTTGGGTCGTCGAATACTTTTCCAGGCACAAAGTCCTGTGCAGCAAGTAAGATGATGTCTAGCGTATTTCTGTATTATTATTTATTATTACTTGCTAAGCTACAATCCTAGTTGGAAAAGGAGGATGCTATAAGCCCAGGGGCTCCAACAGGGAAAGTAGCTCAGTGAGGATAGGAATCAAAGAAAACTAAAATATTCTAAGTACAGTAACAATATTAAAATAAATATATATACTATAAAATCGTTAAAAGAACAATAGGAAGAGAAACAAGATATATTAGTTAGAAAAGTATGCCCGAGTGGACCCTCAAGCAAGAGAACTCTAACCCAAGACAGTGGAAGACCATGGTACAGAGGCTGTTGCACTAATTTAGCTGAAGGATAGTGTGTAAAGGCTGCTCTTGAATGGCAGAGGTAAGGGACAGTGACAATGCCCTAGCAGGACAGTGCCATAGAGATTGACCATATATGCATATGATGAGTACCCAAGGCCCCTCTCCATCCAAGCTAAGACCAAGGAAGGCCAGGCAGTGGCTGCTGATGACTCAGCAGGTATAATTATAGGCTCCTCCAAACCCTCCATTCTTAGCTTACAAGGATGGTGAGGTTGCAGACACAACAAGAAACTGTAGAGCTTGAGCGGGTCTTGAACCCGAGTCCGGCAGAATGACAGACAGGGACGTTTCCAGTAGGGTGATTGGTCACTGGAGAGATAATGACTGTACTGTAAATTCTTATTATTTGTTCCTTAGCCTCTCCCATGAAAGATTAGAGAGCAGGGAAGAGCTGGAAAAAAAATCAAAGGAATTTTTATTGTTAGAATATTTTATGATGAAATTACTGGGGAAATGTTAGGGAATACTGTATTACAAATACAGTATATTTGCATTTGAAGTTGAAAAGAGAAATTACAGGACATCCTGATGACAGTAATTATGAAAATGATTACCACAATATAGTGTATTGAATTTCAATTTTTCATGCAATTTAGTTAGTGTTATGTCTATTATGCTTTATCATTTCTTTTTTTATTAGAGTGTTTTAGTGTAAAATTTATGATTTATTGTTATCCAAATACCGTATGGGGATAAAGAAAATCTTTTGTAAATCATGTCAAAACTAGTGAAAATTTTTGTAACATGAAACTTTATAAAATATTAAATTTTACATTTTATTATACTATGAAAGGCTCTCACTCAGGTTATTAATTCTCAAATATTTGTTTACTTTTATTAATTACTCGATTACTGTACTTACATATTGTTAATTTTTTTCCAGCTTGAACGAATAACAGATCTATTAGGCACCCCAAATTTAGAAGATATGAAATATGCTTGTGAAGGCGCAGTGACGCACATGCTACGGAGACCTTCCAAACCACCAGCGTTACCTGCCCTTTATACTCTTTCTTCACATGCAACCCACGAGGCCGTCCATTTACTCACCCAGATGCTTGCGTTTGACCCTGTAAGTATTTCTCTCTCTCTCTCTCTCTCTCTCTCTCTCTCTCTCTCTCTCTCTCTCGGCAATGTTAACAATTTAAAATCTCTCAATCTCTCATCTTATATCATTCCCTCCCTCAGTGTAAAGTTACTTTTCAAAATTCTCTCTCTCTCTCTCTCTCTCTCTCTCTCTCTCTCTCTCTCTCTCTCTCTCTCTCTCTCTCTCTCTCTCTCTCTCTCTCTCTCTCTCTCTCTCTCTCTCTCTCTCTCATATTTCATATTGCAACACTTAAAAACGTATTGTTTATGCCGGAAAGTTAAGCAGTTAAGTTAAAATTCTCAAAAATGATGGTTTGGATGCCACATGATGTAATGTTCTGCTTTTATCGGAATTATGTTCTCATGTGTTGTTAGCCACCTTCCTGGGATCTTTATCATGCAGAGAAAATTGCCCAAAAGGGGGTGTTTCCTTTATCCCAAAAAAGTAATTTCGATGTACGGTATACTATCAGTTGTTTATACGTTAACCACAAGTTCCGCTTCAACATGGATCTTCTACTCCCGCCCTCAGTTTCTGCGCATAAAGAAAAGGAGTATGTGGTGCCAAATCACCAAACCTTACAAGTATCAAAGGCCTTTTATTCCTTTTTCTGTAACACTGAAATAAACCTCCTTACATTATTTTTAATTCAGACGCTTTTAAGTTTTCTAGGGGCTATTAGATACTCTACTGTATCTGTACCTTGATACTTTGAAGTGCAATGCGTCATTGCTTCGTTTTTTCTGGTTTACTGTATACTGTACAGTATTGCTTTTGTAGTACAGTACAGGAGTCATCAACAGGTTACTAATTATGTACAGTACTGTATTTATTTATTTTTCATTCTAATTTTTATAAATTTCTTTATTTTATTAGTTTATTTTTTACTTTTTGAGCAACAATCGTCATCCAATATTTGCAGAACCAAATTGAATTATAGTAGCATTGCAAGCACTGTTGCAAAATCTGACTTGTATAAAGATAGTATTGTAGGATCTAATGCAAAGTACTTTAAGGTATCTTAAGAAAAAATACCTGTGTTAAAGGTTAAGAGCAAGTGTGTTGAGCAGATGATTAATCTTGGAAGTTGATAATGTCAACTTTTTTGTTATTTACTCTAGAATGCTTGACTGTTTAATGGGGTTCATTTCTTCCTTATCTTAAGTGTTTTTCAAATGAAAGTAAGTAAGCCTTAATAACAAAAGGCAGAAGAGTTTAGTATTATGTTTATTTCTCCATATTTTAATTTATCACAGGGTTTATTTGTTTTTGATTTCCAACATTCTTCACTTAGCAAAATTGTGGGAATACAGCTGTTATTTAAAGAAAAATTAAGAATGAATAGGTGTCATAATATCTACTGTATTTTTATTCTCTTATTTTCTTAAAAAGAAAGTATTTTGCTAATTTCATAAGACTGTAAATTTCCTCTTATGTAATACTAGGACATTGAAAGCATTTGTGATCTTTTGATACAGGATAAGAGGCTGACAGTTACTGAAGCGCTAGCTCACCCTTACCTTGACGAAGGCCGATTAAGATACCACTCTTGTATGTGTACCTGCTGTTCATCCACCAACTGCGGTGGAAGACAATACACACATGAATTTGAACCAACTGCACCACATGCTTTTGATGACACTTGGGAGAATGAGGTAAGTCATTTGTTATATTAGCAGCAACAAATAGAATTGAAATGAATTAAGTAGTAAGCTTACTCGGAGAAAAGTATAGGTACTGGTATATTTTATTTGAAGAGTAAATGGAGTGCACTGCTTAATATTCAGTAAAGAAATGTAGTGCTGTATTTTTTTTTGTTTAGCTAAGTTATTGTGATATTAGCCGTAGCAACTACTAGAAATCAAATACAGTGAGTAGAAAGCTTATTCGCAGAAAAGTATAGTCACCGGTATATTTTATTTGATGAATAAATGCAGCACACTGCTTCATATTCAGTAAAGATATTTAGTGCTATATTGTTTTTTTAAGGTAAGTTATAGTGATATTAGCAGCAACAACTACTAGAAATCAAATGCAATGAGTAGAGAGCTTACTCGGAGAAAAGTATAGTTACTGATATATTTTATTTGATAAGTAAATGCGGTGTACAGTACTTCCTAATACTCGGTAAAGAAATATAGTGCTGTATTATTTTTTTGAAGTGTTCGTTTAAAATCCTGCTGTAAAGTAAGTACAGTAAAGTCAAGTTTCATTTATGAATTCAGTACTTATGAAAACCTTTGCTAAAGCCTTAGTGCTTTACAAAAATTGTCCATTCTTCCAATATTATACACGTATATATGTGAATACAGTATACAGTAGTTTGGAAAATTCAGTACAGTATTATTGAACTGTATAGAGTGGGGAAAATTCATCTACAAATGTGTTTCTTTATCAATAGTACAGATACATTTTATCTTTGCATATTTTATAATATAGCTTTGTCTCTTTTCAATTATTACATGGAATCTACAATATTTGTCTTGATTTTCAGTTGCGATCTATGTCACAAGTAAAAGACCGCTTACATAAATTCATCATGACTCATCTGGCAAGAGATCGTGTGCCATTATGTATCAACCCTATGTCTGCAGCATATAAAAGTTTTGCAAGGTTAGTGTCATTATTGTTCTTTTTTTTCTATTTTTGGTCTTTAGATCATATGATGTTTATTACTCCGAATGCGGTGGAACTGTGTTCGTGATGATATTGAAAGGAAAATATTTGTCGTTATGTTGTATTTATTTGAACGAGGAAAATCTTTTTTTTTTATATCTATAACGTTGGCTCTTTTGGAAACATTTCTCCATAAGAATTAGTACTTTGACCCAAGACATCCTTCTTTGGACTTGACTGAAGAATGCTTTATTTGTTGAACAAAGGTGAAGTTCCAATTTGACTTGTTGAAAGAGAGAGAGAGTGTGTGTAATGTTGATAAACATTCTCCTCGGATGATGACAAATAAACATTATTTGTTAAGCAGAGAGTAAGAGTTTTGTAAAATACCAGTGATGGATATCCTTTCAGATTGTAACACCAAGTGATTAAAAGGTCGCAGTTTCCACTTGGAATAATTGCTAATTGCTTGTAGTATGTAAAGCTAGAATTAATGTAGTTTAAACTAATAATGAAAGGTACCATACATGTGTGATGGTTCGAGTACAGTACCTGCATTGTGTTTATCCAGTAGGTACAAACACTTTAGTCTAAACATTACTGTTCTTGATACTGTGCACAACAAGGCAATCAAACGGGTAGAGGAAAAGGAGTAGGAAGGAAGCAATGTAGTTGGTGCCAAAGGACTGCTGTAAAGAGTCTTTTGTATTGATTACAGTGCATGTTGTATACTTTACCTGCTACAAGTAAATACTGTGTTGCGCTTTGCGACAGAATGGCAACTGACGGAAATCAATCTTCCTTGGCATCTACAGTAAGGTTCAAATGGCAGTAATGGGAAATTTCACATTGTAAGATATAAGGCTTTGTTCAGTGTTAGATCTGAAAAGTGGTCTAAATATGTAGCGATATAGCTTGAAAGCAGAGAAATCCTGTACTGTACACAATACAATATATTGCAACTGCAGTTGTAATATAGAGTGGAACCTATTGGATGGGGGAGGGACGTCAAGATGGAGCCAGAGGTTTAGAGTTTATGAATAAGTTGAGGAAGATTTGGAAAGAACAGGTTTTATGAAGAAAGATGCTTTCAACCAAAATAGTTAGAAAAGGCACAACAAGACAACTGACCCTTGGAGTTTAGGGATAGTGTTGGGGATGAAGAAGAGAGTCTACAAGTACTGAAACTATGGTGTTACATAGGGTAGGGTATGATGATACAAGCTAAAGATATATATGCTGCGCTGATTAATCCTTTGAAGGGTTGTGTGTAAGGTTTGCGTATCCATGTTTTCTTCCCTTTTGTACTGAACTGCATAGTGTTAGTTGTGTAAAGTTTTCCTTCAAGTCCTAAATTTTTGTAACATTATTTTTTTCATTTTCTTGTGCATTTAATTTCCTTTTGAAACTACATCTGCTATCTCTTTCTTACTTTTCTTTGACACCTGGAAAATATTTTCCATTGCTTTACAGTGAACCCTCGCTACTTCGCGGTTCGACCATCGCGGATTCACCACTTCGCGGATTTTTTCCATAACCCATATATATACAGTAACATATATATATATATATATATATATATATATATATATATATATATGTATGTATGTATGTATGCATGTATTTGTGTATATATATATATATATATATATATATATATATATATATATATATATATATATATATATATACATATATATATATATATACATATATATATATATATATATATATACATATATATATATATATATATATACATATATATATATATATATATATATATATATATATATATATATATATATATATATATATATATATATATATATATATATATATATATATATATATATATATATATATATATACCTAAAGTAGGAAGATGTGATGTAGTTATAAGGGAAGAGTATGGGAAATATGTCTGGGTAATAAGCAAAGCTCTACCTCCAGTTTGTTTCTTCATTATGATCAGAGATAAATGTAAACAAAACATTGGTTGCCATTTTTTATCGTGCTTTTTAGCGTGTTTAGGAAGCGCGTGATATAAAATTGCCTTTAATATTTGTGCCTGTTTTAGTTTAGGGTACTGTAGTACATGCATTAAGTGTTCTGTACATTAAAGGGTAGTTTGTTAACAGTACTACGTACAAGGGAAGGTTTTAAAAGTCTGAATATACATGTTGAATAAATAGGTAAATATGGTGTCACTACTTCGCGGATTTTCACCTATCGCGGCCGCGTCTGGAACCTATCTACCGCGATAAACGAGGGTTCACTGTACTATGATACATACAGTATACTGTACTCTGTACAGCATTTACTTATTATAATGATTAACACCTTTTCTTTGATTATTCTTTAGCACAAACTTTTCATCTTTTATACAGTATATTTATTATTTTTCCTTTAATATTCTTTCTTTTTTTCTTGCTGACTAGAATTTGAAAGAATGTCATACTCTACAGTGCATGTGGGGTTACTATAATGTTAATGAGTCAACTTTTAATATTTGTTGGAAGGTCATTTAATTACAAAAGGATGAATGTCGTTATTGTTAAAGATTACATTTTGCGTTACAGTTAATGCTTTTTTTTTTTACCTGGGATGGATACATATGAGATACTGTAGGTGGATTATCATTTGATTTAGGTATAATCGTAGTTTAGTAAAATATCTAGTTGATATAAATTTTTGTTGAATAAAACATTTTGGTTAGGCAATTCTTCAGTAATATATTTGATTTATATCGCTGTTTAGCACCTTAACGAGTTTAAATGAAGATATTCTTGTAGAGTAGATAATTCCCCTTGAAGTGGTCTAGATAATTGAACAATGGTGAGTGTTATCTCGTATGTATAAAAATGGTGATAAATTTTAGGAGTAACTAGATAGCATGTGTATTGTATATAGTTTATGCTCTAGCATCGTAGCAATAAAGTTTTTTCTCCTAATGTAGTATGTTAGAATATGGTATTTCTGGAAAGTATTCTAGGAAGAAATTTTCCCATTGGAATTACTGTATCTGGTTTAAACCAAGTTATATTCTTCATTTGTCAAATTATGATTTGACATTGATGGGTGAAGTTTATCTAAATTACACAAGTGTTTTAGGTACACAGTTATGTTAAGCAAGAAGAAATTGATATAAATAGGATATATTACATATATTAAAACAATAAAAAATTCTTTGTACAGTAGTTTAGTTAAGAGTTCTAAAGTTGACAAGGTAATATATAATGAATATCTATAGATTTGGACTTTATAGGAAGCGGTGGGTTAGAGGTAAAGTCAGCACACTACTTAAACCATTCCCATCACATGAAATAACATCTAAGCAGCTATTTACATAAAGATACTAATTGGGGAAGTGAAAGTAAAGTTAGGGATAATGATGGGATACAATCTTTGTAGGAAGGAAGGGCCAATTGTTCTTAACAAATCTTTCCTTCTACATTGCAATGCAAGATTTTGGTTCCAGAAAAGGGTACATCGGGTGGCTGCAGGGATGTAGAAGTAATTGTGCCACTCGAAGGATTTAGTCTCGGAAAATTAGTTATCGTGCCCATCATAAAGGAACATAGAATTAAATTATATAACAATTGAAATTCAGAGTGCTAGAAGTACTGTACAGTACATCTTTTTGTACATAATGAGAGATGACTGATATTCTTTTTTGTTTGTGTTTCACTATCTTTGGTTATGCATTATTTGGTTTGCTTTGTTTTTGTTCGATGTTTAAGTTAGGACATACATTGATTTGAAAGTTGAGCCACTTGGACTTTCTCTATTATTTACTTAACAAGCTTACCAATGTATTAATACTTCTTTAGTCCATTATTTACTGTATTAGATTTATGCTGTACACTCGCTTATCAATCTCACCATATGTAGCTTCTTAGTAAGAGTACTCATCATAATCATGTACAGACGAGAGCTTGATTGTTAATGCAGTGCTAATATATATAAGATACTATACCGTAAACTTTTACGTGCTGTATTATGATTACTAATATGCAAAACAAAGCTTACTAATAATTTTATTTCCCAGTCAAAATAGAATTTAGATATAGGACAAACTTTATTTTCTATTCAGATTTATTCACTAAAATCGTGAGTAGCTATCATGCAAGTATGATAAATTAAAAGCAGGTTACTAATAAGAACTTGACTGTTAGATATAGTTCCTATCTTTCTTATAAACATTAGAAAATCAAGCAAATTGTGAGATCACAGTTAAAGTTATACTAGAAGGAATGGGATAAGGAAGATGCTGAAGTAGCTTTTACCCTTCAAAATTAAAAATCTTTTACTTTGGCATTTATATTAGTTTTAATCTCTTCTTCTCAACTGTTTGTGTTTGATTAAAGAATTCTTAAGATACTTTGTATAGAATACAGTACAGTATATGTAAAATTATACTGTACTGTATATGCTTTCACTGTTGTTTAAACTTAAACCATCAATAAATATGATATTAGTTTCCTAGTTAAGTGAGAAAAGACTAAAGGATATTTATTGAAAAGGAAAAACGTCAAGTAATATACGAGAGTTGACTGACTGAATGACATTAGATGAAATTTTTATGTTCTTCCCCCTCCGGTAATGTTATATTGTTATAGACAGTATTCTATAAATTTTGCTGTAATAGGAAATGCTGTTAGCCGTTACTAATGATGAGTAAATTAACTTTTGCAGATTAGCACAGGAGATTATTTTGGGATTGTTGAGTACTTTATCGTAAATTAGTCAAAATGTAGAGTATCTTTTGTCATTTGTAGTGTCTACGAGGAACTTGGTTTGAGGCATTGCTTATAATGGGAGTATTTTGCAGTCCCTTTTCTCTGCACCCTCCTCCTTTAGTTACATTTCCTTCCCTTTTCTTTTTACCTTTTTCCCTTTGTCTCCTAGCCATTCAGCCTCTTGTCTTTCTCCAGTGTTCACCTATTATTCAGAAAGAAGTTTTTTGTTCCCACATTTAGATACTCTCGATAGGACTTGGTGGTCTTGTTTATCAGCTACATGTCTTTAATAATAATAATAATAATAATAATAATAATAATACTGTAATGATGATGATAATTGATTATAAATATATATACATATATATATATATATATATATATATATATATATATATATATATATATATGTATACATATATATATATGTATACATATATATATATATATATATATATATATATATATATATATATATATATATATATAATATTGTATATATATGTCATATATATATAGTGTGTATATATATATATATATATATATATATATATATATATATATATATATATATATATATATATATATATATATATATATACAATATATATATATATATAATATATATATATATATATATATAATATATATATATATAATATATATATACATACATATATATATGTACATAATATATTTATATGATATATATACTGTATATATATTATATAATTCTATCTTTTATATATATATATATATATATATATATATATATATATATATATATTATATATATATATATATATATATATATATATATTATATATATATATATATATATATATATATATATATATACTGTGTATATATTTATATATATATACATAAAATGTGTGTACAGTTGGACACAGGAATTCCTGACACACCTCACTCTCGGGAAGGCCACCCTGTCATGCCCTTACTGCGCTGAGTACCCAGATAGACAGTGTATGGAGAGATGGCAGATGTGGTGGGTGAGGCTACACATAGGAACTCAACATGCAGTAAGGGTATGACAGGATACACTTCCTCAGAGAGAAGTGTGCCAGGAATTCCTGTGTCCAACTGTACATAATCTATTACCAAAATTCCTGCAATAAATTTTGATTTAGAGCCACAAAAACCTCTTTAATTTATAAATTTCCTCGCATTTCTGGGTACACTGTACAGACATCTGTAAGCATTGAATGTAAAGTGGAAGCATATGGATAAAATCTTTTCTTTCTGGGTGGAATGCAAATACATGCATCTTACTTACCATGCGTGGATTAAATTCACACCTTAAAAATGTAAATTTCATGTATATTCTTTTCAAATAAAGTGCTTACAGAAGTGTGTGTGTCCCATAAAATCTGTGGAAATTTAGAAGTTTAGATATCTTGTGGCTTAGAATTATGCTTTCTTACTGCTCTCTTAAAGGAGTAGCTAACGTCTGAGATTAAATTCTAAATAATACTACCGTACTTAAATAAGATAAGCAAGAGGCTTATGTAACTACAGCAACGGAAGCAAGCATGTATTCCAAAATGCCGAGGTTAAAACAAGATGGTTTGAAGGTATGAAGACCCAAGTGATTAAGAAATTACCATGAATTCCTTTTTTTTATTTAGTGTATAGAAAAACATACTTGTAGGAAGATATATTGATATCTTTATCATTAAGAGCAATCCATTACAGAAGACTCGTGTGTTTATATAATATTTCTTGAGTGAAGGTTTTGCTATGTAAGTAGAAAATTGTTACTAATTTTGTAAGAACACTAAGAATAAGCAGTAAATATATGTCGAGTGAGGCAGTTTTGCCTATTTATGTTTTATGTGAAGTAAGTGATGATGCCGTAATGTTAATGGTTTCTATAGTGGAGTGGATTAGTTCAGCAGTGGGCTTTCTTCACAAGGAAGAAGAATCTGGAGTAAGGTATTCATATTCTTTAAGGATAGAAAACTTTTATTGTGTCACAGAAAGTTATTCCATTTTAGACCAGTAGTATTCTATATTTTGCATTTTTGACAGACATGGTGAGTTCCAAGATATTGAGAGCAGCATTCATAGTGTTTTGGATTTGAAATTGAAAAAAAATGGCTGGTGGAGTCTTTTTTTCACCTTGCATTGTTACAACACATCCAAAGCTGAAAGGATATGTTATTATTTGTATGGTGATAAGGTACTGGGAAAATTGCAAGGTTACAGGTGCTATTAACATATAGGAAATCTATGCCTTGCCTTACTGTAGTATGTATTACAGTATTTTGAATAAAAAAAAATATCCATTGAATAGAGCTAAGGGATCACAATTTCAACTTTTCTGCTTTGCTATCTGTGCTACTTTGCTACATTATTATTGAAATTATGATGCACTTCAAATTTGGTGATTGGTACATTCGGAAATTGCAATTAGATTAATTTAGAATCATAAGTTTGCTTGAATTTTTCTTGGCTGTAAACTAAGTAATGCGTGCATTGGGGCATCACGTAATCAGCTTTAGAAGAAGGCCTTGGTGTACTTCACAGAACAACTATTTATCGAGAACTTTCCATTTTATATGTGCTCATTCACAGATGATATAGTATTTCTTTCTTTCGACTTTTATTTGCATATCTAAATACGTACAATCCTTTCTTTTCTGGTATATTATAAGCAGCTAGAAATGAATTTTTTTTTGTGTGTGCTGCCTTTTGTATGTTAGAATAGTTTTACAGCAATTCAGTAATTAGTGTTTTTTTCTGGAATAAATTTTAAGAAACTATATGAACAAAGAATGACAACTAATGATATTTGATTAGGAAATTCAGTGTGATTGTGTATGTGTGCATATAAATATATATACATTATATATATATATATATATATATATATATATATATATATATATATATATATATATATATATATATATACTGTATGTATATATATATATATATATATATATATATATATATATATATATATATATATACAGTATGTATATATATATATATATATATATATATATATATATATATATATATACAGTATGTATATATATATATATATATATATATATATATATATATACAGTATGTATATATATATATATATATATATATATATATATACAGTATGTATATATATATATATATATATACTTTATTTAAAGATTTGAATACAGTAGTGGGTTTTTCTGTGTGGTTTATATTTTAGTTTCTTTGATTTATGTAAAAGCATTGATACCTTGTTTTCTTACTTTTTAATCTTTCTTGACTTTTAGAATCTCTCTTCCTATCTGAACCCTAATATAGTTGATCAATCTGACCCTCAGCAAGGTGTATGAGCAGTAGAAGATCAGAAGAGGGCTTAGCTGGTGTTTCATAAGGAGGGAATGAAGAAATGCGAGCGGATATTGAAAGAGAAAAAAAAACATTGGTACAGTACTTCGTAAACTTGTGTGCTTTGGAAAGTAAAAATGTAATACTTTTTTTTTATAAACAAGGCATGTCCAAAATGAGAAATAGTTGAAGCTGTAAATGAAAATATGCAGCGGTCATTATCAACTTAAGACACAGTATGATCTAAAGAATATTTTTATCGGCCATCCCTTTGACGAAGGAATTAACTAAATGGAAGACAACCTGTGAATAGTGGTTTTCACGCGCCTTTGCTTTATACACGACACCCAAAAGGTGCTCGCGCGAGGGTAGTAACCTCAGCATTCCATGCTTTTATCTTTCTCTGGTATAATTGGAAGGTTTTATCAGAAAAGGTATATAAGAAGGACTTTTTTCACCGGGCGCCACAGGTCTCTCCCCAGAAATAGATTTTTCCTTCGTCAAAATCCCTTAATTAGTATTTTTTGGGATATTGTATGATTTTTACCTCATCTTATACAAACTTTAACAGAATGTAGTTGCTTATTTTTAACTTTCAATTTAGATTCTGATGTATAGTAAATCAGTTTAAGTGATAATTGCTTTGACATTTATCACTTAAAATTTTTTTATCAATTTTATTTCAAGTTTATAATCGGTCATTGGTCAGTTACCGTTATTTTATATTTCCTTTTAAAATGGAAGTACAATAGATGGTTTTACAAATTTCTCATTAAACAGTGACTTCACTTTTCCCAGTTTATATGAACTCGTAAAGTTAAGTATCTGTGATTTTTTTTTTTGCAATTTGCAGTAGTTGTTGTTTTAAGTTTTTATTAGCAAGGCTTGTTTGCATTATTTGAAAAGTAGACGGACACTTTCAATTATTACTTACTTGCATTTTAAAATTTGTATTTTGTTTATGATTACTTAGACATACAGTTTTATACATCATTATATGTACATGCAGTGTTTATATGTGTATGTTTGTAAAGGATATTCATGAAGAAAACTTAAAAGTACTGTACTTAACATTTCTTTTGTGGGCTTAACTATTTAGTGTGTGTTTATACTTGAAAGCAAAATGTATAAATGTATGATATAAGGATAACTTTCTATCATAAGTAAGTAGCTATTCGTGGACTGGAAGGCCCATAACAGAAAAAGAGAGAAACGTAAACCACTGTATTTCATATGCCAATGAAATACAGTTGTTTATTTCTTTGGTTTGGTCTGTTTGTAGATAGATTCCACTGTTCTTATAAACTTCGTGTGTACGTATGATTGCATGAGGCGGATAAAGCCTTGCTTCGTCAGACTAACTGGGGCATTTGCCAGTCTATTGTAGCATTATTTGTAGTTTCTCTAAATTCTTTTTTTTTTATGTTATTTCTAGATTGGAATTAGTAATTGGAGTAGCCTATACTGTAATTCTCTCTCTCTCTCTCTCTCTCTCTCTCTCTCTCTCTCTCTCTCTCTCTCTCTCTCTCTCTCTCTCTCTCTCTCTCTCTCTCTCTCTCTCAGGAAAAGGAAATGGTTAATATTGCTCTACTATTACATTGAAGTTGGTGATCAAACCTGTCGCATTCCTAGTCTCACATAGCACCAAGTCACAGAGTTTTATTTCTCATAAATGAGGGATGGAAATTAAGAGTAAGACAAGGTTAGAGAAATTGCGAAGGTAAGTTGAATCGATGAAAGGAAGAAGAGAAAAAATAATAGATAGAAACTAGTAGAGCAGGAAGTCAAATAAATTTAAATTTTTGAAATAATAATTTATCTGGGTAATATGAAATATTCATTCTCACAAAAACTTTGAAACTACATTACCACCTCAGAAGGGCAGATGACTATTGATTTTAAGTGTAAAACTATAGTCCATTTCTTTTAGCGAGTCATATTTGCACCAACTCGCAGCGGTGCCCTTTTAGCTCGGAAAAGTTTCCTGATCGCTGATTGGTTGGACAAGATCATTCTAACCAATCAGCGACCAGGAAACTTTACCGAGCTAAAAGGGCACCATTGCGAGTCGGTACAAATATGACTCGCTAAAAGAAATGGACTATAGTGAAGTAGTATCACCTAATGTAGAAAATTTTCTGATATAGATTATCAATATCTTAAAATTCTTAAACTCTGAAGTAATGGTAGAAATACTATATATGTAAATGGATTGTCTGTTTATTAGTAGAAAGTGAGGTGTAAATTGCATGGAAAAACTAAAAGCACAATGGAAAGGCTGTACAGTGTCTGGTAGCTTACTAACGACAGCAAATCGAGGATTAAAGAAAACAACAAGTTTCATGAAACATCAAGATGTACATCAAATTGGCTGCTTTGAATGATGCATTGAAAGAAGTACAAAAGTATTGACTTAATCCAAAAGGAAACAAGAGCCTGTCTTTTGACAAGAAAAGGCTCAAAATTCCTGAAAAGAATTCTATCGCTCAACCATTGAACAGTAAATGGTACAAGACTCCTGAAGGTAGAGCTTGACCACTTTTGAAGCTCACTGGAACAGTGGTCAATGTAATGCATGTAGAAAATTGTCACCTTAGAGCCGATAAATCAAATTCTTTTGTTGAAGCTGAAGTGTGGTTCGTAGGCATCAAGTCAAAATCAAGGAAACATAGGTAGAAACCTCCAATATATTTTATGGTTTAGCAAGTAAGGCTGGATTAACGCAGTTTTAAGCATAGTCATTACTAACATAACTGATCTGCATCTTATGCAATGAAAATTGTTGCCCAAAATGAGATTGCATGTTGAATTATGTATTTTTATGATTTTGAAATTCTTTGAAACTGTTGGTTTGCTTTTGAGGAGTTACTGATATTTAGCCCCATTGTTAATTCATGTTGATTATCCAAGGAACATTTAAAAACTTAATATAAGGTTGAAGTTAAAGTAATTGCACACAAGGTTAGTTGCTTAGTTTGGTTGATTAAATCATGATGTCCCCTTTGAAAAGATGTTGATGTTTGAGATGAAAGTTAAATCCCAGTCAGCCTTACCCCAGATGGTATAGATACAGAAGAATTGTATATGTTTAAATATACACGTGCATGCACATTTACGCAATACTGTATATACATTTTATTTTAAAATTTGTTCTACCTTGCTTTGTGTTGTGTGTATATGCTTGTTGGTACTATGTAAAATACATACCGTATGATTGTTCACTCTTACTTTTTTTCCAATTTTTTTTTATTTTTAGAAAATATAATCCATGGGAGGACTTGATTAGCCAACTGAAATTTATCCTGTGTCCATGATGCTACAGTAGTTTGAGGGCATAATTAATGAATAGTTTTGTTCTAATCATGTAGTAAAGAATGTTTTTTAAAGGATATGGGATACTAGAATTTCAAGGAAAGAGTGCTTACTGAGTTACAGAAACTGTCATAGCTATGAAGTATTATGATTCATATTCCTTGTGATTAACGGAAGACTGCTTTACTGTATTTGCGCATATATAAAAGTAATACCCCCTCTTTACGTGGGCTTGACATACGTCAGTTCTGACTTCATTTCACTCATCTTTACGTATCAAATACAGAAATAGAATCCATGTTATGCCATTTTACCTGAGCTTATGTCAGTTTCTACGTCGTACAATAATGTACATTACTGTAGTTCACATGGAAACATACAAGTCACTTTATCGTCCAAAAATTGACATGTCGGGTGTCTTTGACCCAATTAACGACGTAGGGTGGGGTATTACTGTTTATATCCACCTTGTCATCAAATCCTTTCATTTACTTCTAAACTAGAAATCCCTTACTAACTTTTGATTTCTTTCCTTTGCTAACGTTTTTCATTTATTCCCAGTTTCTTATCGCCTTCTTACTTTCACAATCCTAGGTACATAGAAAGAAATATTTTTATTAAAGGTGCTTCATTTTGCATAAACTTTATGGAACCAGAATGTGCCATTATGATGTATTTTTATTATTTTCGGACTTACAATTACATTTACGTCCAGATTGTGACTTATGAACACTTGCATTGGCTTCAGTGACCTTTGAAACATAGTCATACTGTAGCTTGTTGAGATGATTGCCATAATTGCAGTCACTGCATGATACTGTAGCTCTTAAGTTTTTACATACCATCTAATTCAGGTGATCTTTTAAGGTTACTTGTTTTGGTGAGGGTACAGTATTTCGTTCTTTTATGTACGAGAAATGGAACTTTTATATGATGATAGTAATGGTTAAGGTCTGGTTAAAACTATTTATAGCTTAAGGATTGGAAAGGAAGAGGCAGTGTCATAGTGATTTTTTTGTGAATTAGTAGAAGAATGTTTGTACTTCAGTTTATCGACTTGGTGCAGTGCTGTAAAAGAAAATATTTTATGTAATAATTTTTTAATTATTAAATCTAACAAACTTTTCCAAGTGAAGCTGTTTATGTAATCTCCAACAATGTCAGTGTGTTTCTGCTGTGCGAGAGAGGTTTAAAAGCTTGTAGTTTTGACTTGATTTTGCGGAAAAATTCCTCAAGAAATGTTTATAGAGCGATTCCATACATCGCTATCGTCTATCACACCCAAGTTATTATGCCGTTTTTGTTAAGAGGAAGATGTATAAAACTTGATCGATATAGATGAGTTCAAGTTTGGGAATGAAAGGATCAACATGCCCAAGGATAACATCAATTTGGATATGTGCAGAGTAAGACATTGAAAAGTTTTTTTTTTTTTTTCCCAGTAAGCAATATTACTACACAGTTGCGTATTTGATGAAAATGGTGCTTTGTTATTATAGATATGTCTGAAAGCTTTATTTTTTCGATTCCTTCTGCATTAACAGTTATGAATGTAAAGCTTATCAACCAGTGTTTGAAAACATAATATATTAGCCCTATTAATGCTGTGTCTTGATTACTGCAGATAACAGGTAGAACTAATCTGATGCTCTTAATAATTCTAACTCTGCCTAATAAAAGTGTTTGTAATTAATTTCTGATTGTGTATTTATGTTCTTTTGTGGAATTCAGTATTGTATAACATTTTAGTGCAAGTATAATTGAAAGATACAATTGAAATGAACAATAGTGACTTCGTAAGAGAAATTACGTGAATTAGAATACAGTGTAACAGCAGTCTAGCTTTATAGATTAGTTATAAAGGTATGTCAAGTGTACCTTACAAAATTTCCTTTTCTCAGCAAATACTGTATATCAAGTTCTTTTGAGTGGAATATTGATGGAGAATAGAAAACCCGAGATATAACATTGCCATCCAAAATATTGTCGTATCTTTGTTACCGAAACCGGTAGTGCAGAAATTGTGCGGCATGGTAATCCCCTCCTGATTTCAATGCGTCTTGGACCTGCAGTGTAATATAAGTAAGTATACCTATAGACATACAGTACTGAATAAGAGAAAGTAGGAAAATGAGGTTGTGAGTATTAATGTAAATATGTGGCACAAAACTGTTCTATGTTATAGTTCTGTGTGGCTTTCCGAGAAATAAGAGTATCATAAATGAGTTACTGGTGTAAATCTAGTTACATAAACAAAGGATTGCTGTGTAGGCAAGCTTTGTTGATGTAGGTGAAAGTGCACAGAAACAAACATATATGTTTGACTTTCAGTAGTTTGATGTGCATGGTAATCTGGGACTAATCATACTCTTGATGTGACAGGTGTCAGACTGTACTTTATACAGTGTATGTATGTTACTGTACATTACCTCTACTATACTGTACGTTTAATGCATTTCATATTGCCGTATATGTAATGGATACCACTGGACTGTGTTAATGTAGTGAGGTATGCTCTTATACATGTATATGTTGATTTAAACATGCTGTATATGCATAAAAATGGTTAATACCACCCAACTAAAGAATCAGCTTTTGGTGTACGGTAGTGCGTGAAGTGCTTTCTTTGATGAAGGTCATTTCCGTAGGTGTTCTTTTCTACCTTATTTTTTTTTGTTATGTTTTGGGCAATAAGAATTGGTACTAAAGAGTATCTCTTTTCGGTTTTGGAAACTTTAAAATATAGAAAAACAAAGTGTATTAGTAACATAGGCAATAGAATTACTAATTGAAGGTTTAGGGAAAACATAAGGGGACTGGAAAATTTATGGCCTATTCCTTAAGGAAGAGTTAGACTCGTATGTATTTACTGCCATTTTCAACAGAGCTTGAAAGTATGTTTATGCATACCATAGATGTATATTAATACAGTTTATGGAAGATGATACTAAGCTGTTATCCCTTTAGGTAAAATTAAATATATGACAATGACTCGAAAACAAGTGTGAGATTTTGTGAATTTTCTTAAGAGCAAGACAAACCCTTATTGTGGGCCATTTTACCGGGTGATTCGACTAAATTACTTTATACAATTCAGTAAATATTCTTCGGCATTAAACGTGCCTCATCACTGTACTTATTTACAGATGTATTGTTATTTTGGTAATTTTTTTAAATGATCGCTATGCTTGCTGTTTGTTTACCTGAATCCTCTGACTAAATTGCTAACCACTAAACTAGATATTTTCTTATGCTATGATGTTTAATGATTTAAGTATAAGTGTTTTTAAAAATTTATATTTCTTCAATCTTCATTAAAAACGATTATAACTCTTATACTGTCTTTCATACTTTAAAGATTATTTTGTTCTTTGTACACTTGGCCAAACCTCCATTGCATTATCTCTCGACTTATACCACTTTCGTAACTTGAGAGCTAGATAATGTCAGTGTGATTTAAAAAAAATTAAAGAAGTTTAACTTGAAATTCTGATTCTATAAAGTGGTATATTTTACTTTTGAAGGCTATTTATTATGACAACAATAAACAATTGCTTAAGGTTTTTGTTTTTAGTATCATTGCTTTAATATTTATTTTATAAATGGATATCAGATACATGTATTTACATGTGGCATTTTTTACAAGGCTAAACTATTTCAACACATGTTGATTAGTATTACAAGACAGGTTAAAAAGAATTCATGAATATTTGGGTGGGTCTTTTTTGATAAGCTTAATAATTGTAATAATCATGGAACATTTATACTAGGAAATTGACTTGATTGAAAATGCTAAACAAGGTTTCAGAATTCTAAAATGATTTATGTAGGGTCTGTGTTCCTTTTGCATCATTCATCAGTTGTCATTATAGTGAAAAGGGTTCCCTGGTCATTTTGTGAATCTTTTTAAGTTGAGGGCAATATAATACTTTGAGAGCTCATTCATTTTTGGCTGTATTCATTAGGGGGAAGGAGTCATAAGTTCCTTCAGCTGCTCAGGAAGATAGACTGGAAAACAAGCTTGATAATGCATTTACGAGCAGAAACATCTAGACTAAAGTTGTTTTCCGGGCTCTGACCGGTGCTGCCCAGTGAAATGCACCTTTTACATCATTTCTAAGGTAATAACTGCTATGCAAAATAGCAGTTATTACCTTAGAAATTATGTAAAAGGAGCATTTCACTGGGCGGCACAGGTCTCTCGCCCACAAATAGATTTTTCCTACGTCAAAATCCCTTTTTTTTTCGGATGAGGATAGGTTTTAGGAACCAGTAAAACAGCCCGGGAAGAATGACAGGGAAATGAATAGCTTGAATATGAAGTCATACCAAAAGTTGATTCTTGTTTCAGCGAGTTGTAGTCCAGAGGCGTCCCTCGCCACGTTTCAATGGCAGACATGAGATCTTTTTTATCTGTGAGTATTTGTAAACTTCTTTATCGTGCTTTGTTATGTACACTACTGTACTTCGATGTGTCTGTTTAGATATGAATGCTAACAACTAGAGACGTATATACTGCTCTCTTAAAAGGAGTTGTTGATTGACCTCTCGGCTGTGACAAAAAAATAAAAATAAAAAAAGAATCAACTTTGTGGGGTATTTTGTTTGTACTAAGGTTCTGTATTTTACAGTACATTTTGTGCACATACTGTACAGTATTTGTGTTGAGATTTTACCATAGTGTGGTTGTTTAAGGTAATACTAGTGTGGTGTAGGTGGTCAGTTAGGGGTGGGTGAGGGGGGGGCCAGTTATGCGTAGAATGTAGCTTAACCAGACCACAGCAATGAGTTTTGGATCACAGATATGTACTAGGTTTAGAATGCTAATGAACCACCTCTCTATATTTTCTGTTGACATGTTGTAAATGTTCAAAATGTGTTAGTATGAACTTGTAATGCCTTGTTTCTTTTATTTCATTGCATGTGAAAAGTGTAATAGCTTACAAAAATACGATGACATAAATATTGTAATATGGTATGTTTCAAATTGTAAATTCTCTGATGATTGAAAAATGTACAGCACTGCATAAATCAAGATTAGGAATATGAAAAAGTATTAAAATCAGCATGCAAATATTTTTTTTTGAAATAAGGTCCTTAGTAATCAAATCCTCTTGAAGGTTATTGACGTTTCTAAATACTGTGAACCCCACCAAAGTCTAGAGAATGCTTTTTATGCTCAAGTCTTGCAGTCGTAATTATTTAAATATTTAATGATGGAACTTTAAATATTTAATGATGGAACTTGAAAGAAGTGATGTGTTCACAATATTTTTGCATGTGTGGATTGTACGTCTTCTGAACAAGTGGCTTTGCTACTTAGGAATTTATTTTTTTCACGCGAGGTCTGTGTGTATGCTATTTGGAAATTTAACCCTTTTGTTTTAAATTGATCTCCTATGACCAGGATATTTGCAAACAGCATTATGGAAGACAGTACTGTACAGTAAAGTTGGTAGAAAATACCATAATAGGAAGTTGAATTTGAATATTGTTTTTATTTAGGCACAATCAATCGGATTTTTATAGATTTTTCTTTGCCATACTCTTGATTTTGTTAGTGGGTAAATCCTGGTTTTATTGGTTAGGGAAATTAATACCATATTGATATGTATGTGTATCTATTGTATTTGCTGAAAAATGTAGTGGAAATGTTGATTTTATGTCTAACTTGCCATGAAGTATAAAAGATTTACTTGGTTGGTCAGTAATTCTTACAGTGCCATTTAGAATGGGGAGTGCTATCTGTCTATGTAGGTGTTTTTTGGCGTTTTCAATCTGCCTCATGTCAAGGGTTCGGGTATTAGTATCAAGGTGAAATCAACTTATACTTTTAATATATTGTCCATGGATGATTTTGCTGCCATTTCCATTTGTCTTTCACCATAAAATCTAATTTTAATTACAGTATATAAGAATATTTTCTGTTTTTAGTATGGGTTTACTACAAGTGTGTTCAGCAAGTGCAGACTCTTATCTAGTAGTTTAAAGGGTAGTTTTGGAGTCTTGATGTTATTAGTAAATTTTTTTTTTTCTTCTTATTAATGGAAAGGAATTGTTGACGGCCGTTAATTTGTTCATATTCAGGAACTTTAGGTTCATTTTATTCCTCTGAATTATTCATAGCATCAGCTTTTAGACAAGAAATTAAATAGCAGTTGCATTAAAACTGCAAGTTACTGTGGACAAAAAGCTTTTGGCCATAAAAGTTATATGGAATGATATGTTATGTAACAATTGCTCTACTTATTCTTGTCCATTCAATTTTCATGACCGCATCTGGATTGAGGTCTTACAACTTATCTAAATTCATTACTTTCATGACACTGTTTCTACTATATTTTCTCTTGAACTATTATCCATAGCTTCATAGGTAGGAATTTTCTCCTCAAGCACATAATAACAAACATTACAAGACAGGAAAAAAGATTTTTATGAATATATGGGTTGGTCTTTATCAATAAGCTTTGAGGCAGGCTTATAACATGCATCAGTTTTCCACTTTTGTCAATAAGAAAGCACACCAACCTTTCTAATCTCCCCCCTTGCTTTCTCTTTGCTGAGAATTTTCATCTCCTTACGCTGGAAATTTTTTTCATGCCTTTTTTTTACCCAGGTTTTTTAACTTTTTCTGGTAGGTCTACCACTTGATTTTGGTTAAGGCTCCTAATACTTCTCCCCACCCCTTTTTATGATTGTTTTCATTAAGCTTATGTTGGAAAATGGCGTCGTCTGCCTGCCCATCCCGCTGGTGTCTACGTTGTAATTGACAGGATGATAGATTGAATAATGTCCACCTTAAAAGCTACAATTCATGCATAGATAGTAATGAACTGCAATGCTAGTAATAGAATAGGAAGGGAAATATTCCAGCTTTTGCAGTTAGAAATATTTCAAGGGAAACATTTAGAAAGAATAAGCTATTAATTTGGATTAAATGTTATTACATGGATAAAATTTTCTATTGTTACATTAATCCCATTTGGGAGCAAGGGTCTTTAGTTTCAAAGATTTGACTCGACCAGAATCAAGTTACTGTACCTGCTGTGCTGATTAATTCATGAGTCTTCAGTTGTATTTCAAAAAGAAATTATAATGAAACATTCAATATCTTTACGTATTGTTGGAATTATTTTTAAGGGTTTGCATGTACTGTATAGTATGTATGTACTTGCGTTTTTCATTCTATTCGATGGGCCAATGCCGAAACACAGTTAGGGATGTCTATATGAAGAGGTTACTTGTAAACTAGGTATGCATACATACAAAATGCAAATAATACGTGGACTAATGTTAATAATGCAGTAACAAATAAGCCTTTGAAAGATATATTTAAGGATTCTATAAAATTAATGCATATTGATTTCTGAAACAAGTGCATGCCTTTAATAGGCTGTATAGTTTAATGACTTGAAACATTTTAAAAACTCCCATGATCTTCATATGTAATAAAGACAGAAATATTTTTTTTTCTATTTTATTTTAAAATTTATATTTGAAAAGTAGCTAATAGGAATTTGTTTTTGCTTTGAATGGAAAACAATTTATAGAATTGAATTAAATATTAGGAATGCATGATTGAGATATGATGAATTCTAAAAGTTAAAGCTTTCACATTTTTCTGATAGCCTATGGGGAATCCTACATGTAGCATAGTTTGATTGTTCCTTTTGAGAAAATACCCGCTTTAGTTCTTACAGAATTTCCATAAATTGCTCCGTCTTTTTGATAAACCCACCATTTACATAAGCCCCTTATTGTAGGTCTTCACTAATCCAATTCTCTCCCTTCTGGAATAAAGAAAAAAAATATCTGCAGGGTGACTGACACACTTCATATGTACCAATGAACTATAGGTTTCGGCTAGATAAGAACCTCGCTTCTATGTTTACCTTGCAGTTAGTAAGATGTTTTCGTGACTTAGTTGATTTTAGATTTACCGGTAATTATTTCTTCCCCACGTTTCACACCAGTATATTTCCCTTTTTCTGCATAAATTTCATATTTCCTCATCTTCTAGCAAACTTTTAAGCCATTTGCCAGTTACATTGTGCTTCATCTCTGTAAATTAGTGTATTGGCAAGTGGTACTATGCTGCCGTTCTTTGCATGTATACCTAATCCCATATTGCAAGTTCATTTTCCTAAATATCATACTTGTTTCCTTGTTCAATTTTATTCATCCAACAAATGATATTATTTGTTAGTAACAATTAAATTTAGTTAAATTAGGTAACTGCATTTAGGTCTTTGCCACCTATTCTTAGATAGTTGAGTGTTTTAACTTCTACGTAGTGTGGAGTAAACTTTTTCCATTTTTTTGGTCCTTACTCTTTTTATATGTGCTATAGTGATTTTCAATATCATTTGAATAATGATTTAAGCATGTTTTCTTAACAATTTTATAACAGAAAAAAAGGCATTTTAATTTTGATAAAGTAACTTTTTTTCTTTTTATCCCCGTCTAATGCTTACTAGTCCATGGTGTCGATTGCTCAATATATGTATGTATGCATGTTTTAGTCCAAAACATGGTGCAGTTTTTGGCAATATTATTCAGGTATACCTAATTGCTTTAGTGACTACCATGTTATTTCATGCTGCCTTTGCAAGGAAAGCAGAACTGCAAATATACAAGCAGCAGATGCTTTTGGTGTATCATTGAACAAATTATTTGTAGCCTGGTGTCTCAATATTGATGAGTTCAGTATACTGCACTATAGTACTATCACCTCCCCTGTACTTATACAAATTGGTTTTCTTTGACAGTTTTTCTTCATTTTGAACTGCATTAATAACAGGAACCAATACCTATCGTAAATCCTTTCAAGGAAGTTGTAGCTGTGTGTGGTGAACAATGAAACCAAGATCATATTGCAGACATGCCTGTATAACCTAGAGACCCATGATCACTGTACTGTGTTGAGAATTGGCTGGGAGCATCAACAGCAGATAAATATGGTCTTGCAGTAGTAAAAGAATTACTAACTGTGTGAGAGGTAACTTTACCAAAGGGTCTCTGTAACAGTTTTTTTTTGGTACTGAGGCTGTGCTTCATTGGGCTGTGTTGTGGTAGAAGAATGCACCCTGCCACAGGCTTGATTTACAAGTTTCAGTAGGTGATCCTTGAGACTTGGTAGATAGTTATTTCAATCATGATTAGTTGTTAACATCGATCTGATTAGTTTCCCAGATAATATCACACAGTTGTTGAGATAGGGTGTTTATCACTACCTTTGTCACCACATTGAAAAGTACATGTGAATGACTTCATCTAGCAAGAGAATACACATCAGCCAGACCAGTAGTAACAAGGTGATCAATTACGGGTAACCACATAGTTGTGGAGGTTTCTGGATGTTAAGACTACACAATTTCTTTGTTTGAGGCTGAGATCATCCTTCTATCCATTGTCTGAGTGGGTGCAAGTTTGCTTTTCTTAAAAGTGCAATTGTTAAGAAAGTCTGGAATCCTTCTGGTTATAGCTGGACATTTACAAAGGGAGTAGCAATCTTTTAAGTAGATTGCAAAAATGATCCTTAAAGTTCCTCTACCTGTATGGGAACTCTACTCTCTGAGGACTTTTGCTCCTATTTCCAATGTTGTCACACCAGTTGTTATAAGAACATCTTCAGGCTGGTTTCTTCTTCTCCAAAAATAGAAAGTCCCAATATCTACAATTATTTCTTCGTTGCAGTCTTGAATGTTTGGGATTTTTTAATTGCAAAATATGATGATTTCTCCAGAAGGAAAGGACTGGTAAAACGATACAAATTCTTTTAGACTTCAGTAAGTAATAATTATTGTGACTATAAAAGTTAGCTTACCATACTTCTGGTACCCACCCACTTAGGTTCAATGAATACTTTGGGTGTATGAACATTGAAGGTCATCCTAAGCAGGTTGACCACAGGAATGGTAGCCTTCAAGTAGCTTAGAAAAGCTCTCATAATTTTGGGCTTCATTCTCCAGACTTGTTTCCTATCCAGAGAAGGACTTCTCTAACACTTTAGGATTGGAAAGATGGTTTCATGATGAGACTTTAGTTCTTCCATCATGTAGACTTTGATAATTTTTGACCGGCAGAACCCGGTAGCTTTCCTTTACGGGGCTATCCTGTGCTGACTCTGGATGCCCCGTGGTCTTGACTACTGCAGAAGACATTCTTTATGTCCTTTATGATGTTTGTTTTTTACTAGATAACCATTCTTGTCTTGGGAAAGGTCAGTTCCTGTCTGTACTGATTACATTATTAGTCTTTGGCTATATATTTCTTGAGTGAGATAGTTACTTCTAACAAGGTCCTTTTTTATTGTATTTTGGGTGGTCATTGCCCTTGCATTTAGCATGGAAATTTTCCTTTTCACTTTGTCATTTTGAACCTTTGGTTCTTTGTAATTTCAACCTACGAGCCACCAGTGAGAAGGTGTGCTCCAATCAGCTATTTTGGTTTTTTTTCGAGCATCATAATCCACAATTTTTAATTGCAATTTAGGGTGATTTAGTTTACTTTTTAGTAAGGAATATTTTTTGTGTGAAAAGTTGATTTTGAATATAAACATTTGCAGATTTCAAACCTGTTAGCTCAGTCAAGCTGCTTTTTTTATGTAGGTATTCTTGAGATTTCTTCAGAAACTTGATCATTTGAAAAGTTGGATAATGTAAATGATGGTTTTGTAGGGTAAACAAATAAAAAAATTTCATAACATATTTTTACAATTCAGCCTTATCATTTTCTATTTTCCTGCCTCTTATCCTCCTCGTTTCTTACAAAGTTCGACAAGGCTCTATAAGAAGTGATGGTCTTACTGTCTTACTTAACTGGAACTTATAGTCTAAAGTCACGCATGAGTGTGGTGTCATATAGCCTGCAAATAATAATCTTCTTGTGCTTATACAATATTTGGGGCGAGTGACTAGAATTTGTGAAAAGTCATGAATGTCCCCTAATATAAATTATGGGTTTGCATAAAAAATGATTTGTCTATAAATAAGGATAATTTTAGTTTCTCCACTTTATAGTTTGGCAATGTTAGCAAAGTAATAGTACAGTATATTTTAACTAAATTAGAGAACCATTCTTTGTGTTGATTAATTTTCCTGGTCAAAGGATCCAATCTAGGAATATGGTAATAATTTGATACAGACTAAAGTTTGATAGTTGGAGAGTTGGATGAGAAGAGACTAAAGGAAACATTTTAAAAGTGAATGAAAGATGTAAGTGTACCCAAAGCTCAAAGGATGCAGTTCATTGCCAAAAATTAAATGGTCTAGTATGATAGAAATCTTTCATCGTCTACTGTGTAGACATACCTTTCGGTTTTTGCTCAAGATTTAATGCTGTACTCCACTTAAAATGGTTTGTTGTAGACGAGGTTGTAGAATGCCGGACTCACACATTCATACTTTTCTTATATCTATTTGTGATAAGGTAGAAATAATGTAGATTGTAGAGTCTTTACACTTGCAGGAATGTGGGAACATTTTGTATGGGAAAAGTTCCATCGTAGCTCAACTCTTTCATTTAGTTCAGAATTACTTATAGGATTTTTTTATGATTTTATTGTACATTGCATTAAGTAAAATTACTTTCCAAGTAAATAGCAATTACAAATGTAATTGTATATCATAAGTGTAATGTGTATGCTTTGTAATTTTTTATATCTTATGTAAACTGTGTACTGCATTTTTTATATTTCAATAAAATGTCAAACTTGTGCATTTTGTTTAATTGAGTCATAAGTACAAAACTAGTCATGGTGATTGTTAATTTGTTGTGTGAAGCATTGCTAGTTTTGTACAGTTATTTTGTTGTGCTGTCTTCACTGCATATAATTATAGTGAAAAATTTTCTTTTCAGCGTTCCATCAGTATGTGAAGTTGTGCATAAAGTTTTACAGAAAAAGTTTATTGTAATTGTATTCCTGTACCTTTGTGCAAAAAAGTGTTAATGGGTCAATAAAAATTGAAAACCTCAATAGATAACATTATTTTTTGTTGACTTTTCAACAATAAGAAAGGTAAACAATCTTAATTTTTGTGGCAGTCTTTTAAACTCAACCCATTTCTACCTACGATAGTATCGCTTATTTTAGGATACACTTAGTGGTAATGGCCAGAAAACGAGAATGGGTGTGTTATATTACGAAATATTGGACTTACTGCTTTCAATAGTAGTGTTAGTTAAACTGGTCTAATGTACCTTTGTGTACCTTCGAGTATTCTTAGACTTTTAACCCTTTATACAAAATTATTTTTTATCCCTCGAATATCCAATTTTACTGTGTATATGAGAAAGAAGCTGATCTCATTTAAAGTAAAGAATTGTATCTTAGGTTAGGAAGTATTGTAGTCATTAATATAACCTATAGGTTTTGAGATATTTTAGCAAGGGAGTCAATGTATTAGTGGTATTTGGTATTAGAATTTTACCAGTATCAGTAGTGCTGTATCTAGAGCACTGAGAATAATGAAGGATAACGATAAATAGAAGGGTTTTTGACTTTCTCCTTTATTCTTTCTCATTTTTATTTTCAATCACAATCTTATAGACTTTTTCCCTGATTTGTTCTCTTATTTTTATTATCAATCACAATCTCATTAATCTTAATTATTAGATGCGGTATATCATTTTCCACGATGTTCCAAAAATGTCCATTTCTTTGTCTGTTGGACAGGAACATTAGTCATTAACGTCTCTACTTGTTTCAAGTGGTAGCATTTTAGTGTCATATGTTTTGTAAGCTTTTTTACTCTAAATAGTTTTCTCGAGGTATATACATCTTATTAATGAAATTAATTGAATTTAAGTTGTTTGAACAATATAAAGGTAATTTCCCTCTGCAGCTTCTGTCATTAGCCTAGAGTCGTAATCTTGATTAGCGCCCTCGTTGCTTTTACTGTCTAGAAAAGTAGGTGTTTATGAATGTGTATGTACAGTAAATGCATCTGGCAGCAACATTAAAGAAAAGCTTACACGTGTGGCTGCCTTCCACAATATGTTAGGAGGAATTCTTTTCTTTCTGATGCTGGGCTAGAGTGCCAGGGAACAGTCCTTTCCTGAAACCAGCAGTAATTTTTCCTCACTGATTATCATTTATTTGACTGTGATGAAACATTTTACCATATATTAATTTTATCTTTTGATGAATTATGTAATGTTTATGCATATTACTTTTACACATTTTTCCTTTGTGATAGTGAAGAGAGTAAATATACAGTACTTGTATATTCTGGATGCAGCTGATCAAGGGGTTCTCCTTTTGCAACAATAAGTTGTCATTCTGAATGAATAGTGAACAGCACATTAGTCTAGATCATCTCCCTAAGTGGTCAAAGATTCAATTGGCTCATAGAAAGACGATGTAAAAGTGGTCAAGGACTTCCTATCAACACTGGTTCTTGTTGTTGTTGGACAGCACTCTCATTATAGGAATTTGTGTCGACTGACACCTAATCTCAGATGTAGCAAAAGCATTTTATGTGGAATTGCACATTTATTTGCCAACAATCTTGGAAAGAAAATTTGTTGGATGGGATAGTGTAGTGGGTTGCTAGATTCCATGATGCACATGACACTATGACATACAGTATGTTATTTAAAACATTCTAATGGTAGATTTTCATGTGGTGCACTTTAGATACAACTTCCTTATATTTTTAATTTCTGCGGAACCTAGCTGCCAGAAGTTGCTCTAGGTGCTATTTCGTTTAATTTTGTTAGAACTAATTTTTCTGCTCTCCCTTTTTTATAAGTTTGCACTGGGGAAACACTGTTCCTTCAAGGATGTGAGGAGAATGGTGGTAGTATCCACCTAAGCACAATAAAGATGTTTCTTTTGGTGCTCTGCCCTTAGTAGCAGTTAGTTACTAGGGTCTCTCATGTCCAAATAAATTTGTCAAGTAGCCAAACTAATTTTTATCTTTTTGTGAAATTACTTGCGCATCCTTTTATCTTTGTAATTGAAAGTTATTGAGCTTAATCGAGATCTTGCAACCTACATCACATAAAGTGGAGCTGATCCAAGGTTTAAATTGGTGGAAGAAGCCATGCTCAGATTAGTGCCCAAGTTCCCCTATTTGCTACCTTAGATGTTTACCCATTATGAATGTTGAAGGCTCACTTGATTTCCAGGAAATCACAGATAGAAGAGATGGTTGCAAACACTGGTATATGACTATTTTACTCTACGTAGGAACATTATCTCCCAGTAGCCAAGTTAATTTAAATATTCTCCTGCAATATTTGGTTGGACTACAGTATTAAGACAGTGTTGAGGTCTTAAAAAGTATATGGCTTAGAATAGTACAGTAAATGATCCTAAACTAATCAGACTTCTTTACTAAACAGCTTCATTATTTATTGTGGAGTTTGCTTGAGTACCTATTTAGCTATGGTACAATTTGCTGGTAAATATCCTTAATTTCGTTTAGTTTAGGAAGTTCAGTATATAGAATTTATTCTAGCTTTTAAATATCTTGAATGTCCCAGTGAAGGGTGTATTATAGGGTCTTTGTTACTCATCAGATTTTGATAGTCACTTGAAAGCCAGAATATAAAAGTTTCAGATAAGAGGTTACTTTAACATGATGTGCATCCATATTTTGGGGGGATAACAACGGAAGTTTTTAAACAATTAACTCTGATGTTTATATGTCATTTTCCAGTCACCTCTTTATAATTACAGTATACATAATGTAGAGTAATTACTCGCTATTCCTGATCAAAACATTTTGGAAAACTTAAGTCAGTATTGACCTGACTAGTAAACAATCTATATTGCCAAGTTCCTGCTTAATGTCACAACAATAATCATAATTATCCAGGGCTTTAGTCATATACAGTACTGTATGTAGTGTTGTGAGCTGTTTTTATGAGAGAGAGAGTACTGTTTTAAAATGTTTTTGTGAATTACCTTGAATGCTCGTATACCATGTGAACTTGCAGATATGCACCCCTTTGAATTATGTACCAAATACAGTACTATGTGATTTCATTACATATCCTAGGCTAGGCTTACCAAACAGTCAGTAATTTTCTTTCCTCCACCCAGGTCCTATCAAAAACATATACAGTAATATACAGTGCAGCTGTTTGTACAAAGGACAATACTTTGAAATGGGTCTTGGAACGACTAGTATATGAAATCTTGATTTATTAAAGATTACTGATAAAAAGCAATAGCAAATAGACAGTCTGTATAATGTTAAAAAGACTATCTTCAATGATTACCAACTTTGTACAATATCAATACAGTATTATAAATTCTACTAAAATTTGTTATTTTTATGAAACTTCGCTGATGTTCTTAGTGCTTCTCTCTTGAAGCTTGGTTCATTACTGATGTTTACCCTAAACTAAAGGATTACCAATTTCTCTCCTTATGGATAGCCATACTCCTCTGGTAAAGTACAGCACAGTATTGACACAGTCTGGTTAATGGCAATCTCCTTGGGATAGGGACACTATGATTCCTTTGTCTTTTCTATTCTCTTGTTGCACTTGTGTGGTGTAGAACATTGTTTGCCCAGCTCCAAATTGTGGTTATTTTATGTGATTTGGATTATTAGTAGATTGTGGATATCATCTTGAATTGTTAGTAGTAACTGTGAGAGATGTTCGAGGGAGTTATTGCTGGACAAGCAAGATCCTCATTCTCTTTGTGTCACATGCTTTGAGAAAGATTGTGATTTGAAAAATCATTGTGAGGAATTGGAATTGCTTATAATTCCTCAGGCATACTATTCTATCTTATTTCTCTTCCTCTTGTTTTTTTAAAGTTTTTATAATTTATATAAAAGATTTATTTTAATGTTGCTGTTCGTGAAATATTTTATTCTAATTATTAATTTATTCTCTTGTAGTTTCCTTATTTCCTTTCCTCTCTGAGCTATTTTCCCTGTTGGAGCCCTTGGTCTTATAGCATCCTGCTTTTCCAACTAGGGTTGTAACTTAGCAAATAATAATAATAATAATAATATGAAGAGGTATGTTTAGCTGATCAAGAAATTAATGTTTAGCTCAGGGGCAAACCACTCTAGCTTTTATTGAGATTTTTAGGGCTGATAGTAGAGTTTCATTAGCTCTTTACCACTTTGCCTTCTTTTGTTTACTGAAATTTGAATTTTCACCCCTTTTTCTCATATACTTTCAATACATTTGTATGTGTTATTGCCTGCCATATTGATTTTTGTATTTTGAGAGCAAGTATGAACAGTATTAATTATTGCTTGTTCTTGTGATTTGAGCCAAATATTTTGGCTCTTAATTTTGATTTTATCCTGAATATCCCTTACTGAAATGGATGCAGCTATAATATGCTTCGTGATCTTTTATACCATCAAATACAGTAATTATATCTTTGCTGAACCCTACTACCATATGAAACGTGATGCAACTGTTCAGCTACCAGCCAAAACCTTAAGATTTATTCACATAAAATGATTCCTTGTTCCACCGAAACAATATGACATACCATGTCATAAATTCTGTTTTCCACAAGTTGTTTGCCACTAAAATGTCCAGCCTTGCACTTAGTTCCGGGCCTCTACACCTTTTGCCATGGCTTCCACAAGGTGATTTCCACTAAAAACCAGGGCAACATTTAGTTTTCTCAGTTTACCTGTAAGTCTTGAATTTTGTTTTTATCTGCATTTATCCGTTACCTTACTTTTCAGAGCTTTGTTTGGTGTTATCTTTTACAATATGTGCATGAAAAGGTAGCTAATGAGCGTTTACTTTATTGGATGAAGAGATATAAGCATCGAGCTGTCAGTCTGATCTATTTTGGAATTCAGTGGTTGTAGAGGGTAAACCAGATCATGAAAATGGGAGGATTACTCAACAGAAGGACCAGAAGTAAATTTGAGAGCGAGAGGCTCATGTGAAGACCGTTTATTTCTTGTGCACCATTAGAGTCCTACTGACTGGCACACTAAGAACCACTAGGAAAATTTAGCGTTATCCTAGTGTTCAAAATGGCAGGTTAGGCTAGAAAGACTAATCTCCTGAAGACTCCTAAGCCTTGTAAGATCAACAAACAAATCAAGTAGTCAAAGCCCATAAAGCTCACTACTATTAACCCTAGAAAGCTCAAAAATAACTTTGGAGTGCTATTTCAACATCATCTAATATAATTACCTGGCTTAGTCTTCTCTGAATTTCTCCTTAAAACAATAAAACAAAATAAAATCCTGTGGTTAGGGGATTTCAACATCGTCTAATGTAATTAACTAGCTTAGTCTTCTTTGGATTTCCCCTGAACTGTATGTTAATGTACTTTTATGTTTTGAACAAAGTGATCAATTACTGGCTGAATATCACTCTTGAGAAGAGGAACTATATGCTTATAACATTCCTCAAAACATATTCCTGTGTTTGGCACATTTTTGCAATCGCTTGAACCACTCTTACCTGCATTCATAGCAATTCCAGAAGACATCATAATTAAATATTGAATAGCCTATAGTCAGAAACACTCAAATTGGATCTTGCAGAGGAAAAGACCTGAAAAGGCAAACTAACTATAACATGCTCACGCCTAGACTGTTGCCATCAACTTTCAGATTAACTCGATGCTCGATTAGAGGGCGAGGCATTTCTGAAGGAAAGAGAGCAGAAATTTTTGTATTTTAGGGCAGACGTCGAATTTTAAACAGCTTCGACAGAGAAGCAATATGAACATCAGGTGAGTACAGAAGTAAATTTTATCATAATTCTGTTTTTGTTTATAAACACTGATAGTGATTTATGGTCAATGATATTGGATGTTGAAGAGCCACTGTTCTTGTAGGGTTCAACTTCATGGCCCAATATTTTGCACCATTCACCAATTTTAGCTAGATCTCTATTAAGGGATTCAGCAATGCCAGATCTACACTCAGGAAATGGAATGGATGCAAAGAGAGTAGCATCATCTGTATGTGCAACAAGTTTGTATTCTAGGCCAAACCACATATCATGTGCATACAGTATAGTATGAAAATTAATGAGCCAAGAACACTACCCTGAGGAACACCAGATATCACATTCCTATACTCACCATCAACAATGCTTTGCAATTTAATACTAGAAAATTCAATAATGATGGTAAGAAAAGACCCACTTACTCCCAGCTGTTTGAGTTTGAAAACAAGGGTCTCATGATTAACACGGTTAAAGACAGCACTAAAATCAAGGCCAATCATACGAACTTCCTGACCACATTCAAGGGATTTCTGTACAGCATTGTAGATTGTAAGAAGGACATCACATCAGTTCATACAAAGCAGCTGCTGAAAAATGTATTGGCAAATTTAAGAGCTACATTAATGTGAAAGACTATAGTCTCCAAAAGGTTTTCAACTGTGACAAAACTGGTCTCTTTTTGAAAGAAAATGCCAAGGAGGACTTACATTTCCCAGGAAGAGAAGGCCTTGACTAGGCATAAATCTATGAAAGATAAGCCAACTCTATTGCTGTGTGGGAATGTATGTGCAGACTTTAAGGTCAAGCCCTTACTTGTTTCTCATTTCAAAGTCAAGAAGTGAATTTTGAGGGTGATGTGGAGGTCGAACAGTACAGCCTGGATATCTGAGCAGGTCTGAATATAGTGAATGCAGAGTTTGGACCGAGAGTGAAAAAATACCCCCAGGAGAAACATATGCCACTTAAGGCCCTCCTCATCACGGTTAGTCCTCCTGCTCACCCTCCCAGAATGAAAAATAAGATGTCAGGGTTATTTCCTTTTTATCACTAAACTTCCTGCCCCCAAATACGACTCCTCTCTTACAGCCCTTGGACCAACAGGTAATTTTCAACTTTAAAAACTCTATATGATACACAGTTAATGCTTAGAGTTTTGGAAGAAGCACTTCAACATTTTCCATGCTCTAAATCTCATCGAAAAAGCCTGGGTGGTAATGGCCCCCAGAATAATGCACTTAACTGGAGGAAGGAACAGTGTAACCACAGTTTGAACCATAATCTCTGCCTGTGGTCTTGAGCATTGTTTCGTTAGGGAAGTCCGTGGACTTAGCAGTTGATGAAATGTTGAAGAGTTAGTCGAGGACCATGACAGCACTCACAACAGAGAAACTCCAATACCTTTATAATGAGTAGTACCTGATGGCACCAGAGGACATATCTTTTGGAAGAGGAATTGGAAGGGATCCTGTACTTAGTTCAGTGATAAAGAGTCAGCAGAGCAGGGGATTTTTATAAATATAATGCATCAAGACATTTCAAAAACCTTATAAAATGGAAGGAGAGACAATCATCTCATGATAAATTTTTAATGAAAAGGCCCTCATGTGGATTATATTTAGTGCCAGTAAAGAGACGAAAAGAGAGAGAACTCCAGAAGGGCAGGTACCAATGTTTATGGAGGGGACTACCCTTCTAAGTGCCACTAACACCACCACCTCTCCTCCTTACACCTTCCACACAAGCCATCCACTCTTCTTACTACAGGTAAAGTGAAGTTCAGTGTTCATTTATTAAACATTCATTTATTCTATTGATTATAACATTAGTTTTGCTATGGTTTTACGTAATGTACTGCATTTTAATATTGGCCGATTTGTGTAAAAAGGGCAGTATTTGGAGCATCCTTAGATGGGGAACCAATTAATGCCATATCCATTCATTCTGATGGGGAAAGTTGATTCAGCGCTCGTACAAGGATTTGAACTAGTTATGTTCCATCTCCTAGGTATCACAGTATTTGTTTTTATGCTGTGGTGTGGTGAATCTGGTCATATGTACTAGAGTACAATATTTTTCTTCTAAGAGTTTTCCATAACTTGCATTTTTCAGATGTCTATGAGTAGATTGGTGTGTTCTGCAGGATTTAAACCATATAGTACTGCAGGCTACTCCCTGTTTGCTGTAAAATAGATCCATTGGTTCCCTAGCTTTAGTCATTCTCATGAGCTTCAAATCTGATCTTTCATTCAATCACCTAATTCTAGTTAGGTACTCTCTTCAGAAGCTTTAGAGACAGACTAATAGGAAGAATGTCTATAGTGGAATAAAGAATTTTAAGCAAAATTTATATTTTTCAAAACAAACCCATCTTATACAAAAAATATCTCTGCTTCCAATTCTTTTTGATAGCTTGCAACTATATCAGTGGTTCTCAAACTTTTTCATGAGCGACCCTATTTGAAACATTTCATTCCTTCGCGACCCAGAGTAAAGTGAAGAGAAAGAAAACATGCAATGATATATACACTTTATGATAATGTTCCTGTGTCCCTGCGACCCATCAAAATTGATCTCGCGACCCAACTTTGGGTCGCGACCCATAGTTTGAGAACCACTGAACTATATGATGCAAAGGTAAACTATAAAAATACTTAACAACCTGCATAAAAAAAAATGTATAACCACCATGTTTGGACTTTTGAAGTTCCATTGCATTTCATCCACAGTATATGATTATGAAGATCATTCCACAATTTAGTCACAGCTGGAAAAAAGCTTTTACCATACTGTGTAGTGATGAATCTTAAGAAAGAAAAGCGTTACATTATTTGCATACCTCCTACAATATTATGTTGTGGATCAAAAGATGTAAATTTGAAGAATGGTTAAAATTATGACAAAATTGAAAGAGCTGAGACTGCATATCCTTGGCTCAGTGACTGAAACTTGCTCCTCTTTGTTTTTCATATGGTAATGAACTAGTGTGCAGAGATTTACTTCCAAAAGTTGTATTTGCTTGTAACCAAGGAAAATACCTATACTAGATAAGCCCTGCTTGTAGGTATAGTACTGTATATAAATTTTTTTAGCCTAGATCACAATTAAAGAATCAATCCCATATTGTACACTATACTGTATCTTTAGTTCATAATTCCTTCTCCTTGATCAACACCTGCTATATTGTCATATATCCAACTTTCAATGTTATTTGTATCACTATAATTTTTATATCTATCTAACTGGTATTGTCCTTTACTACATTAAAATATTGAAATCTCTCACCAAGTAGGTTATACAACCATTAGAGAGAATATGAGATGAATCCAGGAAACAAATGCTGTACATTAGTTTTGGTAACACTGGACATCATAGCAAATATCAAACATTATTAGAGGTAGATTTTCTTACATGGATGATTAAAATAACCAAGTCCTTTTCCCTTACTTTCTTAGAACATTTTTCATTTGCTCCTCGTGTACATGATATTAATTGTATGAAACTTCCCTGACCCCTGATGTTCATAATGCTTTTCTCTCAAAGCTTGGTTTATATCTTGATGTTCACTCTAAAACAAAACAAAAAAATTCCCTTTTCTTTCCTTTCATAAAGGCCTTGGCCTCTAGTACAGTAATGAAAAAAAATCTAGTGGTCAATGGCAATAATATCAGATATGATATTCCGTAGGTGCTTTGTTTTTCAGATTTCTTGTCCTTGTGTTATTGGGTCAACACTCATCTTCGGCGTCAATGACCTTAGATGTCAGGATGCCAGAAAACTCTCAATCAATCAATAAATTCTCCTGATTATGTACTTTTATTTTTATTTACATTATTAACAATCATAAGGAATGTCTTCTGGATTTTATAGTAATTCCTGTTTAAATTGTACAAGGAAGTTATTTCTGGGCAATTATGATCTTCATTGTCTTTGCTTCTTATGCCTGGGACAATACTGTATTGTATTGTGATTTAGATAATCGTTTTAAGGAATGGGATGAGCTTACTGTTCCTCGTATGTAGAGGGGGAAGGATTTCATATGGTAGTTTGACCAGATTAAAAGTTCCAAACATAAAAGGAAGCTATTGTTTCTTTCAATAGCTATTAACAAGCTTTTGAACTTTGATACTATCAAGCTTTATAAGCTCTTTAACTCTTTAACTTTGCTTGTTTAATCTAAGAAGACCTGTGAGTCTTTAGGGAAAGGTAGAGTTTCTGGCCTAACCTGGTCAGTTTTGAACCCTAGATTAACTCATCAAGGTTTGCCTAGTCATTTTAGTGCACCAGTCCCTAAGGGTTTTGATGGTGCACTGCGCATGACTGAGTCGATTGTCCCTCTACAAGCCTCACAATCTCAAATTACTTCAGATCCTTCTACAGCGAAACCCCGCATTTCTGTGATAATTTCTGTTCTTTTTGACCACTGGATTTGGAGGTAGAAGACCGAGCAGGTAGCCTGGATCATAATATCCCTCCAGTCATAGAAGTAAACAAATATTAATGGTGTGGTATATTGTATGATTCCTGAGGAACAGAATAAACCTTTAACAAATAAATTTTGTGAAGTTTTGGCAAAAGCTGTTTGGTTGCGTGTTTCAATGGCAGTGAGACATACCAACTAATTTCCCACCTTTGTTTTTGTTTTGACTCAAATCCTTGACTTATGCCCATTTACAGGCTCAAATTTATGCATGAACCATGCAAAAGTATGCAGGCTTGGCTGCTAGCGCATCTCAAGTTTTCCCTTGTGGTATAACTGTAAGTGGTTGTATCTCAACAACCAAAAGGAGTCCCTTGCCTAGCACAGGCGCAAAGGTTACTGTTCAAATTAAACAAAATGGAAGCCCTCTAGTTACTTTTATAGGGAATTCTTCAGGCCAGGAAGACATAATTGGGAATGATATATGGGAAGAGCATTACTCTGATGAGGTACTGTATCTTCTTCTCAGTGGTTAATGAAATTTATATATGAAAGATATCTAAATAAGTTACTTAAGGGAAGTTCTAATGGTGCCTTTTCTTCTAAATTGTCAGAAGTTGCTTCTTCCAAGAATCCAAGGTGATTTATACCCCTCAGTTTTCAAAAATTTTTATGGATAAGTTGATAAATTATTATGTCAAGTGTAAAGAAAAACCACTAATTCTGCATCCCATTTATTGTTATAGCTTTTCATCCCACAAAAACTTTCTATGATCATTAAAACAATACAATGGATTCAGATCTAATAATTTTTCTTGAACCTATAATTAATGTAAATTAAGGAAAATCTTTAAATACAGGGTTTTCAAGCTGGTTGACTAAAGAAATTCTGTTGGTAATACTTACTTTACTTTAAGGGTGCTTTTTTGGTCCTATACAGCAGGGGAACCCTACTCTCTGCAGGACCTTCTCAGTCATTTTATCATGTTCATTCCAAAGCCTTCAACATTTCTCACTGCATATGGCTTGTTTATTGTCAAATCCACACTATCAAAGCACCTAGAGAACACGAAAGTCTTACGTTTCCTCTAGAAGGCCTTAATATCTTTAGTCTTTCGGATTTCTAGTGGGAGCTTATTGTATGGTCTTGGGGCTGCATATTTAAAGGCTCTAGAGCCTACCGAAGACATATATCTAGGTTCCAATAATTTGAAAACCATCTGTAACTATTCTCATGTCCACACGATTTGTTGGCTGCACAATATGTAGCAATTCTCTTAGATATTTTGGATGTCCGGTTCTGATAACTTATAGATTGTTTTACATATTTTAAACTTAATTCTCGCTTTAATAGGCAGTCAGTGTAAATCAATTAGTGTAGGAGTGATCCTTTCTCTGGGTGGAACGACTTTTATCAGTCCTGCTCCTCTGTTTATTATGTTTTGTTATTTCTTAAGTTGCACTTTTGGTAAAGCGAAGAAATGCTGTATCCTTGAAATTCTCTCTGTAGATTACATAGGAGGGGTTATTTCTAATCTTATAGAAGAGAAGTATGTAGGCTATCAGGATCTTATTCTTATTTTGGATTATCTGACTTGTATACAGTAGATGAGCCCTCTGAAGCTGCAGATGCCTTTCTGAATTTTGTTGTCAAGCATAGGGAACAAGTGAAGTATGTTCTTTTATGGTTGGGAAATAGTATGATGTGAGAAATATTCTTTGATTTCTACTCCTATTTTTGGTCCTGTATTGGATAAAGATAGAAGCGATAAGGTGGGCGGCACAAGTGGACGTAAATTGACACTTTGATGTTGCTTTCTCGTAAAACACGTTTCTCCATATAGATTTGTAGCAACTAAGTTTATAGTTTTCTTCTTCAAGAGATTCTTTGCACATCAATGGTAGACCATCAGGATTTTGCTCTTGCTTACGATCTGGCTGAAATGTAAACAGGACGTGTAGAACTTATAGGAGAATGCTATGACGGTCTTTCCCAACAGATCCCTTTAAGAGGAAGGCTAACCTACTTTTATCAGGTTTGGGAAAGCCGGCATACCAAGTCGTAGGTGCTCTCCATGGTCAGAGAGGGCTGTTGAATTCCTCTATTCCTGAGTCATCACTCGTCCAAGGAACCAATATATATTCCAAGTTATCTTACTAGTTTGGTAGAGGGACATGTTTTAAAGTAGAGATTGCTGAACTCCTAGAGAAGAATGTAATAGAAGAGGTCTTGAATCCATCTCCAGGTCTTTACAACAGGTGATTCCTGGACCCTAAAGTGTCAGGAGGCTGGAGATGGGTTCTAGACATTTCAATTCCAAACAAGTTTACAGTTCTCACAAAGTTTTCAATGGAAACACCATCGACAGTTCTGGGGTCAGTAAGGAAAGATTAGATGTTTTCAATAAACCTAACTGATGTATGCCTTTATATTCTTATTCTTCAAAATTCAAGGAATTTCCCCCTTTTTGTGAATAGTTCAAAATATAACCAATTCAAGTGCCCTTGTTTCAGTCACAGGATAATTCCTAGTTTTCACTTCACCAGGATGATGGCTCCCATCTAGAAATGGGTAAGATATCTGGGAATCAATATTCTTTCATACCTGGACAACTAGCTATTTTTTAATGCTTCATTGGAAAAAAATTACATTTAAGAAGTGTGGTTACACAGGTTGTTGGAGGAGAAGTTTGGAGTTCTGGTCTACTTGGAGATCTCTCTTTTGATTCCAACTCGAGGGATTCTATATTTGGGTGATGAAAATAGCAACAATTTGTCTGCGGATTTTTCCATCGTGAAGGAATTTTGTTTTATTTTTTCTTTTGTTGGAAAAGTTAAAGTATGAAGTCAGTGTCACTTCAGATGTGGATGAGACTATTAAGGACCATGGGTTCTTTAGAGAAGTTTGTTCCAATATGTCGCCTGAAGATGAGTTTTCCAATATCTCGATCAGAATTGGAACAAAGTATTTGATCTGAACATAATTTATATTCAAATGGTTAAGAACCAACTTCCACTAGAATTATTGGTTATCACAGGGATTGCCCTCAGAAATTAGGATTCCAGAGCTCTCTTTTCACAGATGCTTCATAGGAAAGATTGGGTGCAACCCTAGATTTTTTTAATCTTCCATGGAAGTGGAAAAGGAAAGAATCAGCTCTTCATATCAGTTGCCTGAACTTCTTTGTTCAAGGCCCTTTAGTCTAAAGAGCTGCTGGTAGTAAGGAAAATACATAGCTGTGTTTTCAGACAATACAGCATTTGCTTATATTTGGAATGGGGAACCAGGTCCAAATCTCTGTACCAAATAGTAGAAGTTCTATAGACTTGGATAAATTTGAGAGGAATACAGTAGTCTCCGACACCTGTTTATCCCTGGGAAATTGAAAATCTTAGCAGATCAGTAAAGCAGAAAAAAAAACAGATTCTTCCAAATGAATTGGCTCTTCATCTGATAGCATGTCTAGAGATTTAGAATTTGTAGGGAAGACCAAACGTGGACATACTTGCATAATCGGACAGCAACAAGATACAGACGTTTTGCTCTCCAGTTCTGGATTCTTTAGCATGGAAGGTAGATGCCCTGTTACAGGACTGGTCGAATTTAGATCTGTATGCTTTTTAACTGTTTTTAATGATTTACGCTGTTATAAAGAAATGCAGTGCCTAAGAACAGCAGGAGGACTGGTGGCTCCCTTTTGGCCTCAAAAAGAACATTTAATAGATATGTAGCCTCTATTATCTGAATGTCCTAGACAATTACCATACAAGACCAATGTTTTCAGATAACTGGTTTTAAGGTCGCTGCATCCATACACATACAAACTACATCTAACCACATGAATGTCAATCTTAGGTTTCAAAAGGCAGGCTACTAATGATCTGCATCAAAGGCAAGGGAATTTTGATTTTGATTGGGGCCCTTCAATGAAGGTTCCAGTCACTCAAACTAGTTTGGATGATACAGTACAGTATTGTTAAATTGTTACGTTTCCTTTTTTGTGAAAGTAAATTATTTTTAGCAATTACTTCTTGTAGATTCACGCTGAAGACCACAATCAAACTTTCAGGATTGGGCTGTCAGATATTTAAAAACCAGGTTTTCAGAGCAATATTTTGGAACCTTGAAGTAGTATTACAATATTTAAAGGGTTTGCATTTTGAGCTTTTGGAAGATCATCCTGTTGAAGATCTCAGAGCTAAGATACTTTTATCTGTTTGCTTTATTATCAGCTAAACAAATTCAACTAAATTTAAAAGTTCTTTTGTAACATGAGATTTTGGGAAAATAAGATGATTTTATATCTCTTACTCATATTCCAAGTTTAGAATTATTTTAAGCGAAGGGTTTGACTCAACTCTTTTATGTTCTGTCTTTGGAAAAAAGGTTATTTTTCCATTAGAGAATATATTCCTTTGCCCTGTTAGAGCTGTTTAATGTTATATGACCAAGCCTGCAGACATTGGGGAAAGGTTTCCAATTTTTTATGGGATTAGGATTTTGAATGGTCCTGACCATAAATCTTGTCATTTCTTGTGAAAAGTTTGGTCACAGATGCTATGAAGTCAGCTGAAAGACTTGAAGAGTAAGGTTCATGATACCAGAAGTGTAGCTACCTCTGTCAGTTTCTGTTGGAATCTTTTTTTGAAATGAAGTCTTAGCGGCAGCTAAGTGACATACCAAATTGGTTTTTGCTAATCATTACTTTGAAGAAACCTGGTTTTCGTATCAAGATTGCTGGGGTTGTTTACATGCTATAGTAGATGTGCGTGATGTATGAATTAGAGTTACTGCCATACCACGTTGAAAACACCGCTTCTCGTTTGGACAGCGAAAATCAATAGACTTTGTTAATTGTGTAAATTTAATTGATAAAAAATTTCTTTTCTCCTGGAATATGCAATGTTGTGTAACAATACAGTATCTAAATAAATGTATAGTTTGATGGTTTGGTTGAATTTGAGAACACAATCTGAAGGCTCAAGTTATAGCAGATCTGGAAGCGGTGAGTTTCACGATAGGTAAGTTTGTTATTTTAGGACTTTAAAAATTTTCTATTTCTTTCCTTCACTAATCCACCTTTCTCAGATTGTGGGTTTTTTTTTATAAATATAAGGGGATTCCCATAGAACTAAATGGAATTACAATATAGAAGTAAAGTTTAGTATTTCTATACCCCACTTATTAGAGATCTCAAAAGGATATTTTTGACTTCAAAACTGAAAGACAAAATATCTAAGGCATACCCAAACCATTAACTGCTAAATTGTCTCGATACAGTACTAGAGACCTAGACCTATTAAAAAAAAAAAAAAAAAATCTAGTTTTAGGGTAAACATCCATAATAACCAAGTTATAATTAAGAAGCATTATGAACACAAGGTGAGTATAGAAATAATAAATTTTATTATTGTTTCCATTTTTTTTCCATACAGTACGGTAGCACTCTGGTTTACATCTGTTTGGCATATGTCAGTTCCTTAAAATCCTCATTACGTCCTTTTACACGAACTTACGTTGGTTTCTATGCTGTAAAATAATTTTTGGGCTCGAGCCATGTCGTGCTGGTGGAAGTTCCTTCTAGCAACTTCTACAGTATAATATTTGTGCGATTGATATTACAAGAGAATTACAGTACTGTCAGGTATCACAGGGTTCCAACCCCCGGAAACGACTATCCGAAGATATCGTGTATAATCAGGGATGTATCCTAAGATAACCATAGATATCTGCACACCAGACCTTTCCCAGTCTAGTCCACTAAGGGGTAGGATAAGTAAGGAGCCGTTACACATCCTTCGTCAAAATCCCTTTAAATGCTGTAATGTACTGTACAGTACTTCACATGGAAGCTTATTAATGTAGGTTTCAGGTTTTTATACAATGAAAGCAGGTTAAAAGTACTTTTTCGTGTTCAATAAGTCACTTTAGAAGGCAAAAACCTGACCTATGTCAAAAATAACCTCGCATTGGGCTTCTTAGAACCAATTAATGACGTAGACTCGTAGAGCGAGGTGCTACTTATAGGGTTTATTTTCATCTATACTCTATTTCACTATCTATCTGGTCGCATAAATGTATTTTGTAAGAATGTTGAAGCCTCTGGATTTTAATTGTGTATAAATTAGATATTGAATCTCAGATTCATAATTTCCTCTCGTATTGTTATAGGAAGACTATAGTCCATTTCTTTTAGCGATGCATATTTGCACCGACTCGCAGCGGTGCCCTTTTAGCTCGGAAAAGTTTCCGGATCGCTGATTGGTTGGACAAGATAATTCTAACCAATCAGCGATCAGGAAACTTTTCCGAGCTAAAAGGGCACCGCCGCGAGTCGGTGCAATTATGCATCGCTAAAAGAAATGGACTATAGTTATTCTTGTGTTACTACAAGAGATTTTGGTAATTGGAGATTTCTGCATTTGAAAGAAATATTGTTCATCAAAGCTCTATATTCAAGATTATAGGCATGATTACATGTCATAAAATGCTATAATAAAAGAAGGCTTTATTTCAGAGATAAAGAATAATGAAGTGATATTACCTTTGCTCATTTTCTATGTATGCTTTGCGTATTGAATATACAGTATGGACTATACAAACTTTTTAAGCAGTGGAGAAATTCTGTAAATGCTCGTGAATTTTATTATCATGAAAGTAATTGCATACTGTACTACTGTATATCATACAGTATCAGTTACATTGTTATACAGGCAACTTTTTATTACTGCCTTATACTGTATAATGTTTAAGTACTATTTTTATATGAAAAAGATGTGTTAGATGCTGATACTGACTTCAAAATGTTTTCCGGTTGTACAGACAGGTAATATATTTTAGCATTGCTTTCATATTGCTGTACTGTAGTAGTGTTTACAGTGTTTTTTACAACGTTTGGATAAAGAATTTTGTGTTATATGTTCACCTTCTTTATTTTTATGCATGTCCACCATAATTCTAAAATTAGTGAAACACTGTGAGCTGTGTTTTAAGTGATGCTTAATTTAATTGTCGAGCACAGTTAAATGCAGCCTAACCTATTTAGACTTATATTTTTCCTGAATTGCAGTGAATTCTCAAACAATCTCAAAGGTATTTAACCATCACCATTAAAAATTCAATGTATTTCAAGAATGTAGGTGCAAGTGTGGTGGCTATACAGTACTGTATTAAAAAACATAGATTATGTTACTCTTATTGACACAGTATCTCTGTATTTGAATAATTTGACATTTTTTTTTATAGATGTAAGAAAGTAGTGATTTAATGAATAGGGAAATCAAGCTAAAGTATGTTGTACTCGTGAAGTCAGTGCAAAATGCTGGAGCTATTATCAATGGCACTTTAATTAGCATCTTTAAAAGTATGTACAGTACGTAGTTTTATTGAGATATTCTAGACATTTCATAATGATTTATTCAAGCACATAGTATTTACAGTTTGTCTATTACTGTATAGTATAGGCTATTTTAGCAGATAATGCTCTTTAAGTACATTATAACTGAATAACTTTTTTTTTCTTATTTTTATCGCAAAATGGTGGTACTGCAAAGAAATTATGAAGCACATTTAGTAATCTTGGCTTTCCATTGACTAGATTTAAATCTGTCAAATCTTCATACAGTAATCAGAAAAACAATAAAAATATATATATTTTTTAGCAATAGACACATATTGTAGATTTGAGACAGAGTAAGAATCCTTCATTTTAACATAACTTTCTAGATAAGCAAAAGTCTGTATCAGAAACTTTCATTAATACTTTAAAAGATCACAATGAATGAGGAATTATAGTATTATGTAGATGAGATTAAAATTTTGTTTTACATTTAGCCTCTCAAGATATAGTCAAAATTGCAAAATTAAGATTTGATAAAGTTTTGATAAGATGCACATGGAGAATTATTTTACGAGTAATCGAGATTAGATTTTGATAAGTCCTGAGAAAAAAATTAGCACTATTATTGCATATGTGCTGTAGGTCTTTTCAGCATGTATAAGCACTGTGCTATCCAGCCATGGAATTCATGTTATATTTTTTAAGATTTTATTCCTTGTTGTTAAATTAAACAAAGGAATTACAAACTATTTCAAACAATGAATTATGTGTTAGAATTTTTGTTTACTTCTATGTCATAAATTTTGTTTCTATAAAACCAATTTTTTATTAAACATGACTATTTTTCTTTCAGTTCAACTGTAGCACATCCTTCTGAGCTCCCACCTTCCCCTCATCAATGGGATTGACAGGACGCCAAGCACTAGCTTCAGTAAAGTTTAACTCCCACATTTTCCTCTTTATCTTGTAAATGATAAAGAGCAGCTGAGTGGGACAAATAACAGGAATTTGTGTAATGGTAGGATAAAACCTTGCTCACTGGCTCAAGCATAGAATAATCAAGTGAAATAAATGAGTGTGAAGTCTGGCAAGACAGATTATTCAAATACTGTACTGCACTTGAGTAAAACTGTGTTGTTTGCTACCGTATACACTACATGTATGTATGAGAGACAGTACACCAACCATATATCTTAGTGCTTTTTTTGAGCTGCTGCATACCTTTGATTTTAATAACCAAACTGGAAAGCACTTTTAAAGCTTGAATTTCCAAGTGATGTTCCCTAGAAGACTTGAAAAGTACGAGTAATTTGGTGTTCCATACATACATAAAACAAAGTGTCCTGGTGATATAAAAATAAAGACTTGTCAGTGGTGTGTATGTTTATAAATGATGAGATGAATGCTTTGTAGGCTGTTATGCCATATTTGTAGTCAAATCACTGCCATGTGCACTAGGGGGTAAAATGGCCAGCATTATAAGGGTTGAATGGTTGCGCTACTAAGCACCGACCATCATCTTTTTGGCCCACAACTTCATTTGATTCACTGATGTAGATCAGTGTGAGCTTGTCATAATGATCATCACTGTGAAGTAGTGTGAAAATCTTGCTCAACATCATGATCTCCCATTTCTTTAAGCTCCTTGCAAGGTAGCTGATACAAGAGCATCTACTGTATAGCTTGAAATAATGGTGGCTGACAAGAGACATTGTTGATGTGATGATCCTCTGCAGTTCACCCCCTTGCATGTGTGAGAACTATTGATAACAATGTTACCGCAAGAGCTTCTTTTTTGACAAATGATCAATAGAAGATGCAGAATTGTAGGTGTGACTATAAGAAAATAAAAGTCTGTGTGTATTTCCAGATATCATCTATATGGTATAGTCTTCATTTGTACCTGGGTATGGAATCTGATATATTAATGAAAATGTTTCGGTTGGGATGTTGAAATTCTGCATATGTAAGTTTTTATCAAAAGCTTATTTTATTCTGACAGTTTCAACAGGCATAAAAAAAAAAAGTTTTTGTTTTGTAATAACTAAATAGGTAGAAAGAAGTACTGTACTCTTTCTTTAGGAAATTATATCCATCCAGATAAGTACATCTCATTCCATTGATCCGTTGATGATTCATTATTCATGCTCCTAAACTTCAACCCTTGTTACTCTCAGGTATTTGAAGCATACATAAGTCCTTTTTTTTTGTCTCCTTTTATTGTCATCTGCTGTTACATTTTTCATCAAGTAAACATAATGGTTATGATTCCTATTATTTAATTATGTATGCAAAGGTAGAAGATTGTCCGTTTCATTGCATTTCACTGATGTAAATTCACACTAATGTGTTCTACCTTATTATAGAAGGTAGCGCAAAACTATAATTGTAAGTACCAAGATTTTAAGTGCAATCAGTTTTAAAGTTGCAATAATGAACTGTTTTCCATTATTGCTTTTAGTAATTCACCAAATGGAGGTAGATTTACTCATGAGTGAAAAGCTGAGACCTAACCAGGAGTAGCATTCATGTATTTATGATTTTTTCTAATTTTTTTCTGAAGTAGGGATGTTTTATACATAGGTCATAGCAAGATCACACCACCAAGAAAGTTACTTGTCTGTGATACTTCAGCAAATGACGAGACAGGGATTTTTTTTTTTTTTTCTAAAAACCAACTCGGCAGATGTTTGTCCCTTTTTATGTTGTGAAAAAATAGAAAGGATATTAATGGTGCTCATATTTTGATAAAATAAATGTGCATTAGAACAAATAAAATATGAGGGGTGTACATTTGCTGGTAAAGCACATCAATGAAAATAAAATGGTGTTAATACCATTGGCATAGTGTTCAAAATTGACTTGCAGACTTATAACAGGAGAATTTTTTTTGTTGCAGGTATTTCATGATCAGGAGTCTATCCTTCCTCAGTTACATTGAATTTTAAAGTTGTAGCAAACCATTCACTTCATATTTTTGAGGCTTAGATAAACTTTAACATTTTGGGAGTAATGACTTTATTTATGATATACACTGACTACCTCATATAATTTCCATAGTCCCACCCAGTCTTTACCATTACAATTGCTAATATTTGTACTGTAATTTTATGTGTATACCTTTTAGCATTTAATTGGAGAGTGTGAAGTATTTATTATTTTGTTATTTATCATTCTTGTTAATTTTTGATTAAAATTGATGTGGTCATGGTAGACTTTTATGATAAAGATCAATTCACATAAACAAGTCAGGTTAGCCTCTGACGTTTTGTTTTGCAGCTTAGTCATAGAAGTTTTGCCGAGTTTCTGCTCAAGAACATTAACAATTATAATACTGTCTTGCATCATGGTTTTAATTATTACTTTTTAATTTATTGTATACGTGGCTGATAAAATACCTTAGGTATTTGAAGCTGTTTTGTACAAAATTTTATCCTTTTTATCCTTTGGTGTGTATTGCAATGGATAGTCTTCATTAGTTCTGGATTGAATAGCTAAGTGACATGTATTCTGGAATATGATCATCATTGTTAGACCAACAATCCTTTGAACTGATTTGAGAAATAGCAATGCTTTCATTTCAATAGTGTAGCTTTGCCTTCCATTGAGTAGAGTTAACTCTTGATTTCACTAGATATAATTTTGCCATTGGTCATCATCCCTAATACATATCTAGAGGGTGTGTTTATGGTGACCATATCTCATGAAAATGTGACCTTGTTATAAATGGTAAAGGTCTGGTCCTAAGGTAGTGTAGTGGTGTAGATTCAAAATCAGGATGTTTAGATTTAAACAAGGACCTCTCCTTCATCCGTATTCAAAACAAGCATTCACATGTAATAAAAAAAATCAATTGAAGGATCTCTTATGATTTTCCCAGACCAGGAATAATTTGAGTATACCTCGGACTGCGGAATAAAATGTATAAGTGTAGATACTTGTACAGAATTGTAGTGGCAGAATGAGTGAAGTGAATGTATTATTTTGATAAGTACAGTAACATGAAATGGACTAAGTGATAGTGTGTATTTTGACCTTGATATTTTACTGGTAAGTTTGTAGAGATGTTTGTCATAATTATTGTGCCTATCACAAAAGCTTACATTAATTTTGCATAATCAGTGATTTGCAAGACTGGGAGAAAATGGACTCTGAAGTAAACTTATTTTAACCGAATTGCAGTACCATTTTTTTAAAGATGTATAATTTTTGTATGTTGTAATTTTGATTGATATATTGTGTGCATGATAACTTAAGGTACAGATTTTCTTTCCAGAACCTGCAATTAACTCTTCAGCCAAATTTTATAGGCCAACAATTGAGGTTAAGAATTTTTGTACATTTTTTACCAAAATGGAGTATTTGTGGTTTAATGTAGCCCATATTTATTTCTTACATGATAGAAAGAGCATTTGTGTGCATATTTGCATGAAGATTGTGCTGCTGTATTTTATAACTGTGACAAGATCAAGGTGTTTGATAAAGAATAAGTTCTTTAGTGTATGTAAAGTTCTGTCATCCTGCCTGATTATGAACCTTGGAATATTTTTAAAAGTTGGTAAGGTGTGCATCAATAGACAATTATGTGATTTTACCTGCATTCTTTGTCTCAAGTTAAATTGCTGCTTTTTATATTTTGATGATATATAGTTTGGCTAGGCTCATTTTTTTTATTCATCGCTCAAAAAAGCGCAGGAACCTAAGGCTGCTATGAGGGACAGGCACCCGTTGTTAATAGCGTTGATACCATGTTGCAATATTATTAAAAGGCAAGTTGTCCATTGCCTTAAGTCAGTGTCTCGCCGAGCATTTGTCAACTGAACTTATAACTGCCCATGTTTTGGTGTATTATTTCAAGCATTAAGTCCAACGTGATCATACGTGATAATTAAATAATTTTTTTACTATTTGTGGTTTATTTTTCCTTACACGGTTTGTCATCAATCAGGCAAACCTGAATTCATCTAGAAAAACCTCTGTTCTGTAAATGTGTTTTTTAAAACGGTTTCCCATATAAAATATTATTGGTGAACTCTTATCAATGATAACTAGTGATGTAGGTGGCTGTCACCTTTACTGTTTTGGAGTTTAATGGAATGAAAATTTAGGTTTGATAACTAGGCCTCAAATAATAGCTCTAAATTAAATTTGCAAGACTTTATTATCTCTTACCTGCTCTTTTTCCTCACATAAATGTCATACTTATTTTTGAATGATGAAACCCTAGTGCAACTTTGATTACAGTATTCTTGAAACATGGAGGGTAACGTTTAACAGCATGCTGCCTCACCTTCATAGTTGAAGTTGGTGAATTGAACGAGTGAGGCAAAAGCCTGATATTAAGCTCTTCTCTTCCTGCTAGGTACAATCTTGATAGACTAACTACAGACTGGCAATCCTTACAGGAGGGATACAACTGTCCTTCTTGTGATCTAAATGAGAAAATACCTAAATAGGAACTGAAAAGATATTGGTCATAAGATAGCGACACTCCTCTATCAGCAGTTCCAGTAGGGGAGGGTCCCAGTCTCCATGTGGAATGATGCCACACAGGATAAACCCATTGAACAGCTCACACCCTGCTTACATGTGCACTGGATATTCGTTGGTTCACGGGCGTGTCAAAAGAAATGAAAGAGCTCACTTCCTACAACCCTTAGAGTCGGTACAAGGGACCAACTGGGTAGTAAGATGCTATTTCAAAGCATTGGGGTCTGAGTGGTTCTCCTCGTGCTCCAACGCTTTTGCCCTCTTTTTGACCAGTCACTCAGGGGTATGAATAAGTGGCAGCACCACTGTAGAGACAGGTTACAAACGAGGTGGTACCGTTTCTCTGTAGCTTGGTCAACTGACAGATCCACGAGTGGGTAGTGCTCGACCCACTTACTCCAAAATCCCACTTGATTACAGGCGGAAGAACATCAGGGGTAGACAAACTGAGCAGGAGGATGCAGATTGTTGGCCCAGAATGGTCTTTGCATCCTCAGATCGTGAACAAGACCCTGACTTTGAGGAGTTCTCTGATAGTTGACTTATTTGCATCCTCCTTAATCAGAAGCTTCCAATATTATAATCATCAAAGGTAGACCCGGAAACATCTCTCAAGGATGCTTTCCAGCATCCCTGTGATGACATTGATATCTAGGCTTTTCCACTGTTCAGTCTGATAAGGAGTGTCTTGAATCGAGCCGCTCCACTCCAAATATAGTATGACTAATAGTGCCAGGAGAGCCCCAAGTAGAATGGTATCTGGATCTTTTACTGCTCCTGACAGAGGCTCTGAGGGTATTACCTCCTCTGTCTGACATGTTCTGCCAACCACACGTCCAGAAAACTCACAACTCCGTTGAATCACTTCAGCTTTACGCATGGAGGTTATCCAGCATCTTCTCTCAGAGACAGACTTTAAACGCAAATTTGTGTGAAAGATGTCAAAGATATTTCTGGGAATCATTGACTTCCATGTGCCAAAGTAGGTCATCTTCTGTGGTTGGGAAAGGGGGATTTCTCCTCTTTGAGCCTCTATGCCAGGGTTAGCCAAATTTTTACTTTACCTCCGAAGAGAAAAGCTGTGCTTGGTATTAGCGGTGTAGCCTTTAGGCTGAAAGGAATTAATATTGCTGCTTTGGTGGAGCTGTCCATGCTCATACAGTTTTGAACAGTCTGGTCCTCTGATAGAGGTGAGACCACCACACTTAGATGTTAATAAGATCTTGTGGTCCCTTAAGAGCACGAGCACACCTTTGAGCCGTTGGTGCTTATCTCGCACAGAAACCCTCTTCAAATGGATTTCTTACTCGCCTTAGCCTCTGACAAGTGAGTTAGTGAGCTTCATGGGCTCTCCTTTAGTGTAGCTGATAGCGAATGCTGGGGACAGATGTTGTCTTCCTTTGTCCCTGAACTTCGAGCTAAAACCCAGAATCCATCAGTTCTTGATTCCAGGTTTCCTTCATTTCAAATCACAAACTTAGAGATGTAGCAGACAATCTTGATAAGTATTTCTTGGTTCTGTAAGGGCATTTGAGTGTACACAAAAAACTGTTATTCATCTACAGCTCCTCTTCCTCAACATGAGGAGAGTGAAGAAAAAGGTGACTAAATATGGTTTTCTCTTGGCAGAGTAATGTCACTGACTGCACCCATTCACCATCCTCGCCTCCTGCTCTGGGTGGATCTTGTGGTAAAACTCATGATGTCGGGAGCAGCTACGGGTGTTCTGGAAGAATCTCTCTGTGGTGCAGGTGCTTTAGGCAGGTGCATGGAGACACCAGATGACGCTATTGCCCATTACTTGTGGAAACTAAAATTAAGGTACCTTTAGTGCTTTGAACTTTTAACTTGATCGGTAACCACTAAAATATAGTTTTCCACGAGAAGGCCATCCTTGTAACTGTTATTTATTATTATTATTACTTGCTAAGCTACAAACCTAGCTTGAAAAGCAGGATCCTATAAGCCCAGGGACCCCAACAGGGAAAATAGCCTAGTGAGGAAAGGAAATAAGGAAAAATAAAATATTTTAAGAACAGTAACATTGAAATAAATATTTCCTATATAAGCTATAAAAACATAACAAAACAAAAGGAAGCGAAATAATATAGAACCGCATGGCCGAGTGTACTCTCAAGCTAGAGAACTCTAACACAAGACAGTGGAAGACCACGGTACAGAGGCTATGGCACTACCCAAGACTAGAGAACAATGCTTTGATTTTTTAGTGTCCTTCACCTAGAGGAGCTGCTTACCATAGCTAAAGTCTGTCTTCTACCTTTACCAAAGGGAAAGAAACCACTGAACAATTTCAGTGCAGTAGTTAACTTCTTGGGTGAAGAAGAATTGTTAGGTAATCTCAGTGTTGTCAGGTGTATGAGATCAGAGGAGCATAAGTAAGTAGGCCAGACTATTTGGTGTATGTGTAAGGAAAGGGAAAGTGAACCATAACCAGAGAGAAGGATCCAATGTAGTACTGTCTGACTCTGGCCAGTTAAAGGACATCAAAACTCTCTGGCGGTAGTGTCACAGTATTTCCCTAGACACGATACACAGAGAATGCAGATCATGAAATCCAGAAACCAATCCTTTGAACATTCCACATAGTAATTGCTAACAAATTCAGGGGTCGACATATTAAGGCATAGTAATGGGTAAAATATCTGGAGCACATCTGAATTAAATCATGACAGTGGAAAAGCTGTGACAACACAATTTTTATTGATGAGAAGCAGTGTGTTCAAAGGGGTAGGTCCAAAGATATTTAATTATTTATTGCAACCCAATCTGCAAGCCCTGTTGGTAGAATCTGTGCACCAGCAATCTTTGCAGCATTCTTTTGACCCTACTTGCACCCATATTTTAGCCTTTTACCTTGCCTCTATTCCTTCTTCCTTTATTTCCTCTTGCTGTCCAACCTTTTTTTTTCAATTTATTCTTTTCAGTGCAACTAGAGGGGTCTACCCAGTTTCACCTCAGCAATGAATGGCCTCCCTAGCTTTGGCACGTGGCCATATTGTCCAAATTATATTAATCAATATAAATCAGATCAAAATCCTAGCTAAAAAATACCAGGAAAGCAGAATGGACACATATTGAGAATATATAGCCTTGTGTGGAGAATAAACTGAGAAATAAGAATCAGCTATAAAAAAGCAAAAGAAAAAAATAAAGATAGACCTACATCTTAACGTTAAAATTTGGGCTAAACAGTGAAACAAGACTTATGCCTAGAAACCTTATAAATAGAAAAAAAGAAAACGTTTTCATCAAATTTGAGCTACTGCAGTTGCACTGATTCAATGATTTGGTGAGGAAAATTATATGACCATTTGGCCAGAGCTGGAATAAAACCTGTAGAATAGGCCTACGGTTTAGTGTTGAGCCTTGCATTTTATAGTTAATCGCATACATGTCACTACGTCGCAGTCATATACCCCCCCAAAAAGATTATATATGTAATCTATTCACTATACACAAGTAAAAAAAACTTAAAATTCTATAATTATTTAAGTTTTGATAGTTAGTCAAGCAAGTCTTGGTGTAGGGATAACAGCAGGAAAGAAGAAGAAGAGTTAGTCAAGCAGGTTGCCAGGTCGGCCCTTTTCAGGCCAAAAAAAACTATAATTTGGCCTTTTAAAAAAATTGGTTGCTATTTAGTAAATATGAAAAAGCGGCCCTTAAATGCTATATATTTGGCTTTTTCTATCAAGGAGTTGGTCTTTTAAAGCACCAGTTGATCAGAAGTTGGCCTTTTCTCACTTAAGAAAACCCGACTCTGACTCTGTAGTCAAGCTAACTACTGGCTGCTGTAAAGAACGTTACCTTTGAACGTTATCGTTTTACTTTAGTTAAAGGCAAAGGTGCCTTTTATACTAGCCGAACTGCGGAGATACACGTCACTTTTACGTTTGTCTGTCTTGTTTTTACATAATTCAGACAAAATTTAAATTCTGCGCTAAATAACCCAAGAGATTTCTTACCACGTACGGCAGGGTATCGAGAGTAGGCCTACATCGGCCGCACATTGCCATGGAACACCAACTGAATGACATAGTTCTTGTGGTCCGTGTTAAGTAAGTGAATAAATGATTACTTTGTTTTTTCACATACGATCAAAGGAACTAAAATTACAGCCAAGTGACTGGGTAAATTATGTGATAATGAATCAGGACACCCATTTTTAGTTACCAAATGCTAATCTCATCGTGCAAGAAACTTGCAAGCTAATCTATAGGCCTACAGCTCTACACAAGGATTATTCAATGGTAGGTAAGTTCAATTGCTATTTCAAGATACATTATTATTTACTTTCGTTCCTTTCAAAATATTTGGGTTGACAGTGAAATATATGTGACAGACGGCCTAAAATCCCTTTAAACTTGAGACATGTCTGCAGTTACCTATTTCTTGTTTAATTTTTTAGACTTGACACAGACGCTTCAACAATCCAATTGGTCGTTAACGGCCATTGGCCTTTTAAGACACGACATACGAGCAAACCTCAGACAAGTAGACTACGTTAAGGCAAAGAACCTTTAAGAGTTATTGTGATTTGTGTAACATTGACAGACTAGATTTTAAAATCGATTTCGTCGACTGCTGTAATATCAAAGTACTCTGCTCGAAGTTAAGGTAATGAATTACATGGGATTTCCTGTTATAATATATGCCGAAGTATTTTTATCTGTTAGTTGCTCTGGTTTGTGGTATAGCCTGATTATTTAAGCGGTAAGTCAGGTTAGGTTGCGGGTAGGCTTATATAAACATCAATATGCGCTAGGCCTTTGAATGATGATTAAATTAACAGTTGATTTGTTAAAAGAACAAGTTACAATCCTTCCAAACATTCATATTAAACGCTCTTTGGCTATGATATCAGAATATCCGGTTATTTAAACATACATGCTGATGTGTTTATACATACGTAGGCTACGTATGTATGTATACAGTATATAATGCGTATATACTGTAGATAAATATGTCATTACTCCAGCTGTTACAATTGATAAACAAAATTTTCATATCTTTGCATGTCTCCAACTTTAAACAAAATCAAGACGATGTAATTCTTGAGGTATTTAAGAGGCCGATTACAACTTTGTTCTCTCTCTCTCTCTCTCTCTCTCTCTCTCTCTCTCTCTCTCTCTCTCTCTCTCTCTCTCTCTCTCTCTCTCTTTCAGACACTTACTCTGTATTACATATAGGGAAGATAATTCTCTCTCTCTCTCTCTCTCTCTCTCTCTCTCTCTCTCTCTCTCTCTCTCTCTCTCTCTCTCTCAGATATATCTTATTTATTTCACAGTGTAGGTATGTATTTTTAAATAACTGTAGAAGGTTTCCTACTGTTTTTCGATTTATCATAAATGGTATTTTATGCGTTCTTACCTGAAAATCTTAAATAATTAATCATTAAAAAAAACTTTATTAAAAAAAAATATCGAAACATGGGAATGTGCTTGATTTTCATCTTCAAGGCATTCGAGAAGAGACGTTAGGTTAGCATGGACGTACCGTAGTTCTTTACACAAACATTTTATATATATATATATATATATATATATATATATATATATATATATATATATATATATATATATATATACACTGTGTATGTATGTATATATATATATATATATATATATATATATATATATATATATATATATATATATATATATATATATATATATATATATAATGTTAACCTAATGTTTCTATTTAAAATCCTACATAATCCAGCACATTTTCTTGTATCTAATTATGTTTTTAATAGAATATTTAATTATGATCAAATAGAGAAATTTAGGCGAGCACTCATAAAACATTAAAATTTAGTTTTTTTTTTTATTTATATACCCTGCATAGTGCTTAGATGATATTGTGGTAACATTCTTATTGAATTTTCATTAGTGTACGGTAGTAAGAGAACTGTACAGATACATAGAAAGTTTTATTTAATTATTTATTTATTTATTTTTTTTTTTTGTAAGGAGCAAGGTCAACTCATCACCCCGAGTAGACCTCAAAACGTCAGTGGAGTGACAAGGGAAGATTTTTGAAAGCAAAGTAAATTTTTCAGCTCTGACAAATCTTATGCTATCAACATATTGTTTTGAAGACTGATATAGGTGGGTGGGGTGACACTTCGAACCGAGAGATGACTTATAAAGGATAGACAAAAACAGCGGTGACTTGGTAAGGGTGGTAAATAGTGTTACCAGGTGGTGACATCAATAGTTCGATGATTTTTGCATTCACGGGCATCTTTGTTACATAACCTCCCCTTCGATGTATATACATTATATATATATATATATATATATATATATATATATATATATATATATATATATATATATATATATATCTGTGTGTGTTATCATCACTAGCCACAGTCCAATGCAGGACCAATGCCTTGGACATGTCCTTCCAATCAAGCAGCCTATATGGTCTTTCTGTGCCAGTCTATACCCGCAAATTTTCTCGGCTCGTCAACCCATTGTCTTCTCTTCCTTTCCTTGCTTCTTTTGCAATCCCTAGGGACCCATTCTGTTATTCTTAATGTCCAGCTATTGTCTGTCATTCTCATTATATGTCGTGTCCATGTCCATTTTGTTTTCTAACATGTGAGAATATAGGCTAGACTGCTTTAGTTTGATCTCGTATCCATGTTTATTTTTTTTCTTTCTCGTAAGTGTTATTCCCATCATTATTCTTTCAATGGGTCCTTGAGTTGTAACTAACTTATGTTCTAAGGTTTTAGTAAGACTCCGAGCTTCCGATGCACGAGCTAATACGGGTAGGACTAAAGATATGGGAGCTATCATTTAACGCATCAAGAAAATACATCATATGTTGCAGCCTGTAAACCTTCATATAATTATCCTATCCTGAGAATTACTTAATCATAAATCTTGGACTCTGTATTAGATGTGTTTATTGGATTTGTTCAGTATCAATGCCATCTCAATGCTCAGATGCTACTTGGACTCTGTCCTAGAAATCCCCAGTGAGATGCGGTACAGGTAATTAATTTACTGACAGTATCGCTAATAGCGGAAATTGAGCGGCTGTGTATTTTTTTTTTACTTTAAATTCTGCCTATTGGCTTTATTTCAGAATGAGGACCCTCGCCCTTCGAAGCTCTTAAAAAATGAGTAGGCCTACTTGGCAAAGGACATTGGGTAACGGACAAATAAATTTCCTAGATTATCAAACTTGAGTTGGAGTCAGTGATAAGAAATAGATACTTATAAATTAACAATACTTAGATTATAATCGAACCCATTGTAAATAATTTATTTAGAAATACGCAGCTTAAGGAATAGCATAAAATAACCAACGTATATTGTAAAACTAGGAGTCTATCTTCAATCTAGGAAAATAGAAAACGAAAAGGGGTGACTCAAACGAATTTGCGTGAATGGCGAAAATGGTATTACCAGGGATAACTAAACTCAATTATACACAAGCTAAATAAAATAGAATGAAATTAAAAAAAAAAAGATGAAGAAAATTCGTCAGAGGTTCAAGCCCAAAATGGAATAGAATTTTTATTTTACCACAATATCGTGTTGATTTTCATCCATATTTACTCAGGGGTAATTCGAATAAAAAGCTATCAATTAGGTCGCCCTGTGGGACGGGAAGTTGGGCAAAATTCGTTGGTGTGAATGACTGTCGTCTCACCAGATAAATAAGGGAATGCAGTTAGCACTTGGGTTCCGACCTCTTTTAGAGTATTTGTTGCCATGATTAATAGTGACAGTGACATTGCCTTTCATTTGAAGAGACTTGGGTTTGATTCCTGTATGAAATTGAAATTTATTTCTAATAGAGCACAATATTTTGGTGATTTTCATCCTCACACACACGCACACCCATATATATATATATATATATATATATATATATATATATATATATATATATATATATATATATATGTGTGTGTGTGTGTGTGTGTGTGTGTGTGTGTCTGTGTGTGTGTATAATTTAAATGTCTAGTCATATATATGATTATATAAATATAACTAATATATTCCCCCCCCCCAAAAAAAAAAAAATGGAATGTTTACAGTATTTTTTAACGAACTTTCAGTTGTCTTGTGGTAGGACACCAGCAAAATATAAACCGTTATTGGAGACTTACCTTCGGTTTTCAAGTTATGATTCCCTCTTACAACACTAGTAGCAATTTTTTTCTTTTTTTTCTTTATGTGTTTGTGTGTTTGTTTGTACTTTCATAATAAGCACGTATCAGTCCTCTTGAACTTTGTCTTGAAAATTCTCAGGGTGAACACTCAGGATTTATACAGTTTCACTTTACACAACCTTTCTTTACGCGCCAACAAACGTTTCGATACACATGCGCGCACCACGCTTATATATATATATATATATATATATATATATATATATATATATATATATATATATATATATATATATTGTGTGTAACCATATTGTTAAGGGAAACGTCTTTCTTAAACTACAATCTTTTTGAATATGGCTGATTTTAAAAAAAATTCCGAGGGACTGAATTTCTTATAATGAATATAAAAACTCCACAGGAATAATGATAATTACATATATAATTAAAAAAATATATTGATTTTTTTCGATAATACAATTATAACATCACTGGATTTTTAATATACTTACGACAATTTATTTACAACACTGTGCATCCTTTGTAGAAGGATAATAACAATGATGATAATATTAATTTGTCGGTTATCTTTATACTGGTATACGCACCCCATAAAAAATTACGTCTAAATATTTAGATAGATAGGCACACACACAAATTCCGCCCTTCTCATCCCCTCCCCCTTTCCTAACTACAACATGGCAGTTTTCGGTGATTTGTGGGAGATTAAGGTTTCCGAGTGTACCTCTCGGGGCATCCCCTGTTACCAGGGTATGGATGCTCCTTCTCCCCCTACCCGAGGGATGGGGAGAGATCGAATAGTTATACGTTTGCAATGTCGCTGAGTGTGACAGGGAAGAAATATGCAAATATAATTATATATACAGTTAGACACTTGCTATGTATTACATATATATAGGGAAGATAATTCTCTCTCTCTCTCTCTCTCTCTCTCTCTCTCTCTCTCTCTCTCTCTCTCTCTCTCTCTCTCTCTCTCTCAGACGCTTGCTTTGTATTACATATATATAGGGAAGATAATTCTCTCTCTCTCTCTCTTCTCTCTCTCTCTCTCTCTCTCTCTCTCTCTCTCTCTCTCTCTCTCTCTCTCTCTCTCTTCCAGACACTTGCTCTGTATTACATATACGGAAGATAATTCTCTCTCTCTCTCTCTCTCTCTCTCTCTCTCTCTCTCTCTCTCTCTCTCTCTCTCTCTCTCTCTCTCTCTCTCTCTTGAAAAAATCCTCACCATGCCAGAACGCAAGCAACGCCCTCTTGTGAAATTTATTTAGCAAACTTATCTGTTTACAATAGATTCTCGATGTTAGAAAAAAATGTCAAGTCGAGTTTTTTTTATATTTTTCTATTTTTTTTTGTTCAAATGTTTACGAGTGTCCCTTGTCGAGGTATAGTGTTAAGCATTCTTCGCTTTCTTTTTCGTCTATCTTCTTGAGTAACTGTAACTGAAGTCATGAAATTGCTTTCATATATTGTCGCAAATGTCTTCTCATTTCGAAGGTTATTTTGTCTTTCGATGTCATGTTTGTAAAGTCATTTTTTTTTACCTCCGCCAACGAAGTTGGAAGGAGGTTATGTTTTACTCCCTGTTACTACGGGCTGCATGTGTGCAAGAGCCCGTGCCTGGTACAACAACAACAATAACCCCCTGTCTGTGTGTTTGTTTGTGTGTGTGCGTTTGTTTGTGGAAAGCTTCCTGGCCACAATTTCAATCCTAGAGTAATGAAACTTTCAAGGATTAACTGTTAGGTAAACAGCTGAAAATTATTAGATTTTGGAAGGTCAAGGTCACGGTCAGGCAAATTTCCAATTCACGTAATAAGCCATAAGTTTGGACATCGTTGTCACAGAAACTTCAAACTTGGTTAATATTTGAGCATATGAAAATCCACGCCAATCAATACATGTTAAGGTCAAAGGTCAAGCAAATGATCAAGAAATAAGATGCCATGGCGGGGGTCTGCAATATACTGAGTGCTCCTCAAGTTATATATTGTTTTGTACTCTGTAAAATATTTAAGTATGCATAGAATTCCAATTTGAACTTCCTTGAAATAACTTAGACATATCCTGGAAAATTTCGTTTTTATTCATTTGATTAAAAATAAGATCTGTTGACTTATTTTCGGGTCATCTCAAGATTTTTTATATTTGACGAAGATGGTGGATCGATTTTTTTTTTTTTTTGTATTCACAAGATACTTTTATATATCTACGAAGATGCTGGATCCCTAGATGACATCTCCAGAACATATTTTGGTCTATTTAGAGATGGCGATCTATTCGCCCGAACATTTTTGTTTTTATGTTGAATAGGCTTGCATAAGTCCTTTCATAGTTTATAAATCAAATATCTGCTTTAATGTTGTTAATGCCTTCAAAATAATTTATTTTAATTTTCATTACTTATATCGTTTATTTACTTCCTTATTTCCTTTCCTCACTGGGCTATTTTTCCCTATTGGAGCCCTTGGGATTATAGCATCTTGCTTTTCCAACTAGGGTTGGAGCTTAGCTAGTAATAATAATAATAATAATAACGCGTTTAAATTTCTTGATAGGAAATCATAATTTTCAGTTTATTTGTACTGGGCTTTTATTTACTAGCGAATAATTCTGTTATTGTTATTTATACAAGTATGCTAGATGTTTATATTGTCGCATTCTATATGAGAGAGAGAGAGAGAGAGAGAGAGAGAGAGAGAGAGAGAGAGAGAGAGAGAGAGAGAGAGAGAGAGAAATATTATAATTACTACTAGTCAAGCTACCAACCTGGTTGGAAAAGCAGAATACTTCAAGCCCTTTGGCTCCTTCAGCGAAAGTAGTCTAGTGCTGAGAGAAAATAGAGAAATAACGAATAAATGATATATGAGAAATACTGATAATAATAATATAAGATATATTAACATCAATTACAGAATTGATATATGTACGGTACAAAACTTTTTCAACCTCTTCATAAAAAAATTATTTGCAACAATTTTCCACTGATTCAACCACCAGATTAGGAAGATCATTCCATAATCTGGTCACAGCTGGAATAAAGCTTCTTTAATAATGTGTAGTATTGAGTATAATGGAGAAGGCAAGACTGTTAGAATTAAATGCATACCTAGTAAGGCTTTCAGGATCGTACAGTCTGGAAAGATCTGAATGCAAAGGATAATCAGAATTATGAACAATCTTTTGCAAGTTGCACTAAACCAAATGAAACAGTGATAAAGATCGACAAGGAATTAATAGATCGCTAGTTTTTTTCGTCCAACAAATTAAGACGAGAGTCAACAGCTGATGC
>NC_090728.1:51519768-51529768 GCF_036898095.1 Palaemon carinicauda | reverse complement strand
CACTAGGCTGTGCAGTGAGTGCATGTCGTTGTAGCCAGGGATTTTAGCATTCTGGAGGCGTTATAAGCGTTATAGAGGTTCCCACCCTTTCTGTTCTTCTGTACCCCTTGGGCATTTTATAGATTCCTCTGTGCCCTAAAACATGCGATGGCAAGCTTAAACAGGTTGTTCTATTATCAGTGCGGGAGAGCCAGGGATAAAAAAACAACAACAACAACAATAGCATTACATTGTATGAGCGTGTATGAAATAAGTGCGGTACATCATACTCGGTTCCTTTCAATAGCGTAAATGCAGTTTTCTCACTTGCAGGAAGTAGGGTTAATGTTAATGGAAACACGGAAGCATATTAATCTTATTAACCTTGAAGAGCTAACGCATTATTTTTTCCTTATCTTCCACTTGTATTTTTGTTTTCCTTTATGTTTTAATTTCAATCCCGAGTGTGATACGGGTACAAAGGATTTTAGTTCATTCCATATTCTCAACAATAAAAAAGGTTATCCCAAAGATATTTACAGTGGTCCTGCACAGTTACACAATGTTATAAACCGAGTATTTCATTGTGTCATCAGCTTACAAGCACCCATTCCACCTAAGCTAGGACCAGCGACGACCAGGCAATGACTTCTGCTGATGATTCACTGGGCATGCCAATGAGCGCTTGGAACCCTTATCTCTGTGCCCTGTTCCTTTTTTCCATCTTGCTGTCCAGCCTCTTTAACTTTATAATGTAACTAGCGGATTTCCCCTAGTTGCACAAGGGGGCTAAAAGGTCTCACAGGCCCCAGTGTTTGATATATATCAGATTATAACGCAAATTCATAAATGCAGTTTAATACAATTCTTCAAACACAGTTCACAAAAACAGTGGTCTTTCTGTCAAGCCGATGTTAGTGCAGCTCAGACTCTAGAAAGACTCTAGATCTACAGATTCATAACTGTATTAAACGTTGTCTTAAAACATTCAGTGCAGGAAAGATATTTGTTCAAGAAGAGTAAAAAAAGTATTTTTAAGGGGAATGAAAAACATATTTTTGGGCATTTTTCATTATTTTTCAACCGCAGCAATGTCAAGCATCCTGGTTGCATAGCATGATGTAAAGATGCGTTCGTGTGTCCCTTTTCTTTCACTTATACGAAATGGCCCCCGGAGGTGTTAGTATTCTAGGATGAAGTTGCTACTCCTACCTCTTGAATCACGTTAGTTGTGGCCCATCACAGTTTACATTTTAGTGAATACCTAATTCACTCCATATGGGCCGGTTCATATTGTACGGTTCGTTTTCGTACGTATATGGTTCGTTTACGTTCCAGCAAAATCTATATCAACTGGCAATAAGTCTTCACGTAATGTGACTAAATTGTTTCGGTATTTTATCTGAGAGCGAATCATTTCATACTCCATTGGCAGGAGATACGCAACTTTCTCTAAATGAGAGTACCTGGCGCAATTTATGTTGCAATTAAGGCTTTCACTATAGTAAGGGTTAAGGCTTTTACTATAGTAAGGATTTATCGCACTCAAAGAAAAAAAAAAAACGAGGGAAATCGCGTGTAAAAACTGACTATTCAAACGTCGATAACTTGTTTTGGTATTATATTGTTCACTCATTAATATCTTCCATAGTAGATCTTGAAATATGTACTTTTGAATTCAGACGGGTAACAAAATGATATTAAACGGATAGAGACATTTTTCTTGATAAGAGAATGCATACACATAAAACATTTCAATTTTATACTTATATAGCTGGGAAAATATGTCTTTCATTGAAGGCACTATTTTGAAAAGTTTAAACATAAAGAACATGAGATGCAGGTTTCGATTTTTTTTAATGGCAAAAAATTTACCCGTTTTGAAGTTAATGTTCAATATTCGATCACCCTAAAAATAAAAATAGTTTACATATAGTAGTGTATGATGTAAAAGCTTCTTAAATCTGTTGTCGCACTTCAAAGCTCAATCTATCTACTTTTCAGCTTATATAACGTCGTTTACGTAATTATAACCTTAACCATAGTTTCAATAAACAGATATACCCTTACTATATGGAATGTCTCCTTATCGGCGAGGACATTTAGGTAATAGAACTTTTATCATCATCATCTCCTCCTACGCCTATTGACGCAAAGGGTCTCGGTTAGGTTTCGCCAGTCGTCTCTATCTTGAGCTTTTAAATCAATACTTCTCCAATCATCATCTCCTACTTCACGCTTCATAATCCTCCGCCATGTATGCCTGGTTCTTCCAACTCTTCTAGGGCCGTGTGAAGCTCGGTTGAAAGCATCAGTTAGGTTTCGTCAGTCTTCTGTATCTTGAGCTTTTAAATCAATACTTCTACATTCATCATCTCCTACTTCACGCTTTATAATCCTCAGCCATGTATGCCTGGTTCTTCCAACTCTTCTAGTGCCTTGTGAAGCTCGGTTGAAAGTTTGGTGAACTAATCTCTCTTGGGGAGTGCGAAGAGCATGCCCAAACCATCTCCATCTATCCCTCAAAATGATATCATCCACATATGGCACTCGAGTAATCTCCCTTCTAGTTTCATTTCTAATCCTGTCCTGCCATTTAACTCCCAATAGGACTTAGTTGGATACTAATACGCTGACGTCATTAGATATCTTTAAGCTTTGATGATGATTGACAATACTGATCGTTTAAGGATTTTGTTCAACAATTGATTGGTTCTTAAATACATGTTTTCTTGATGACGATGCAGAATTTTGTGTAAAGATCTTATACAAGTTCAATCTAATGATTTGTTTTACCTCTTGGTAGTAAGGGTGCTGTTGTTTTTTACCAATAAGAATTATTATTTTGTAATATGAAGAATATGCCATATTTTGCTTATCAAAATACTAGGTTTTTTTTATACATATTAAGTCAAATTTTCGTTTAAGATGTAAATTGAATTAGCTTGTTTCGAAAAGGAATCTCTCTCTCTCTCTCTCTCTCTCTCTTTCTCTCTCTCTCTCTCTCTCTCTCTCTCCCTCTCTCTCTCTCTCTTGTAAAGATTCATTCTTCCTTTAATGATGAATTTATTCTTATATTCTAATTTTATATTTGTGAGGTTATTATTATTATTATTATTATTATTATTATTATTACATGCTAAGCTACAACCCTATTTAGAAAAACAGAATGCTATAACCCCGATGGCTCCATCAGGGAAAATAGCCCAGTGATGAAATGAAATAAGGAAACTACAAGAGAAGTAATTAACAATTAAAATAATACATTCTCTCACCGAAGTAAAGAAAGAGTTATTTTTATGGTTAAAAAAAAATTGCGCGTTGTAAAAAAAAAATAAAATAAAACATTCTCTCACTGAAGTAACAGAACAGTTGTTTTTAGGGTTAAAACAAAAATTGCAAGTTATATGATGAAGACAAATCACTTAATATCTAAAATATGCACTTCATTTGTTCTATCATCATGGTCATGTATAAAAGAACCCTAAGAAAATAAGCTGTTGAGTGCTTTTTATACGCTGAGTTTAAAAGAACATTTGTGAACTTAATCATAAAACTTGCCCCTTTTTCTAATTTTACTTTTGAGCAAGAATAAAATTATTGTTGATAATTATGAATTAAGTTTGGAAAATTTGCTTTTTTATTTTTTTGCTTGACAAAAATTAAATTGATTTTGTTTGGAATGCTTGCGAAGGTGAAATATTGTTTGTAAATAGCTTTTGTATATTGTAAAAACTGCTTTCAAGTAAATATTTGAAAAAAGTATTCGTGAAAAGGAAGAATATTTTATCATAATTAAGATTTAGAAATCCTTGTTCGTGATACGGATACAGAGAAGAAGAACAAGCCTTGAGAGAGAGAGAGAGAGAGAGAGAGAGAGAGAGAGAGAGAGAGAGAGAGAGAGAGAGAGTGAGTTAATAGATCAAGAGAATGGAGAGTTGGATTAAGTAACAGGAAATGTAGAAACCTACTTTAAAAACGTATTTAAGAATTGGTTACAGAGAGAGAGAGAGAGAGAGAGAGAGAGAGAGAGAGAGAGAGAGAGAGAGAGAGAGAGAGGGGGGGTTAAGTAGCTTAGAGGGAATGCAGAAACCTACTTTAAAAACGTATTTAAGAATCGGTTACAGAGAGAGAGAGAGAGAGAGAGAGAGAGAGAGAGAGAGAGAGAGAGAGAGAGAGAGATTAAGTAACTTAGAGGGAATGCAGAAACCTACTTAAAACGTATTTAAGAATCGGTTACTGAGAGAGAGAGAGAGAGAGAGAGAGAGAGAGAGAGAGAGAGAGAGAGAGAGAGAGAGAGAGAGAGAGAGAGGTTAATAGACCAAGAAAGGGAAAGGTTGGGGGGAGAGATTAAGTTACTTTGAGCAAATGCAAAATCTTACATTAAAAGCGTATTTTATAATAACTCGTGACTGTATTATAAATGAAAGCACATTGCAGAACACACGTTGAGTAAAGAACTCCACAAAGAACAGAATAAAAAAAAAAAAGGAACCAGTATCTGCTCCTGTCTAGAATTCATCTCGGAATCAATTCGACTCGTCCTTGCAGTAAGGCCAGACGTCCCCTTCCTTCCCTCACCCCTCCCCCTTCCCTCACCCTACGGGTGACCCCCCCCCCAAAAAAAAAAAAAAGGTTCATTGACATCCATTGATAAATTACTGGTATAATTTTTATACTTACGTTTATGCATCTCCCCTATATAATAAAGAGCAAATGTCTTACTAGAAGCTTTATATGAATATTGCTTTCCTGTCACGCTGAGCGGCAAGCACTCGGAAAGGACTATCTCCCGCAAATTGACCAAACTACCGTGTGGTAGTTAGGAAAAGGGGGAGGGGTGGGAAGGGTTGAATCTGTATGTGCGTGTGCGTGCATATGTATCTAAATATTTAGCTGTCATTTTGACGGGTCGCATACACAAGAATGACAATAAATGTCGATGGCTCAATATCCGTCCAATGCTTAGACACACACACACACACACACACACACACACAAACAAACACTCATACATATATAATTTGGTATATAAAATCCATGTTCCTCTCAATTCCTTTTAATTTTTCGAAGATGTTTCAAACATGTTTTTAGGTTTGGTTAAGCATAGGATTATTTTGCAGTCTCTTCCGTCCTTATGAGCACAATTTAAACTTGGAAGAATCAAAGTTAATTCCCTTTTTTTTTATTGGTGTTTTATACTTCATAATGTCCGTCCAAGAAGTCATGGTCTTCAAACTCCGGAATGCTATTGTAGTTTGAAGGGAAGTTGTTCAAGATTGAAATCAGGTGCTGATATTTAGGAAATCGAATATTGAGTTCCAGTGTATATATATATATATATATATATATATATATATATATATATGTGTGTGTGTGTGTGTGTGTGTGTGTGTACTGTATATAAAATGTATATGTATATATGATATATATACACGTATATGATGGATATGTATGTAGTATATATATATATATATATATATATATATATATATATATATATATATATATATATATATATGTATATATACATATATATATATATATATATATATATATACATACAGGTATGTATATGCTTACTGTAGCTGAATATTTATGAGAATGCACGAATCATCGTCTGATTTATAATAGATAAATAAGTATGTGTATATATATATATATATATATATATATATATATATATATATATATATATATATACAGTATGTGTATATATTTCTATATACATAGATACACATATTATATGTATGTATATATTTGTATTCATACATACACAAACACATTTGAAGAGGAAATTGGACTTGATAAGTACACACACACACCTATGCTTAATATTCCACTCAAGATCTATAGGGACTAGAAAGAGTCTTTGTTACCATAATACCACTTTAGGACGCCGGGACATACAAATGACGTTGATATCTATCAGCGGAAGATATTTATAGAAAAACCTGTTCGACAGCTAGGGCGAGCGACGAAGATATACCCAAATTCTCAACTGATATTTATAGAAAAAAAACCCGTACGATAGTCGGTCCTCCCGAGGTTGAATGTCGTTAAGACTGATTGTGAAAACTTCTTAAGATAAGGGAAGGAGACGCTGAGCCGTAAGGGGTTTGGGTGGATGAGCCGGCGGGTCGTTCTAGAAGCTTCGGAGGGAAGAGGGTGAAAAAGGAGTGCTTTTTCTTGGGATCGGTATGGAGTTCGAGTTATTTGTACGTTGTACAGAGGAAGATGTGTAAGTATCTCCCCTGAATGATAAAGAGCAAGTTCTGACTACAGTATATATATATATATATATATATATATATATATATATATATATATATATATATTTTTTTTTTTTTTTTTTTTCTTTTTTTTTCTTTCCTGTCACGCTCAGCTCTCGTCGGATAAAGGGAGATGGAGAAGTCATACCTTGGTAAGAGGGCGATGCGTGTGTGCATATCTATATGAATATGTAGCAGTCATCTTTTGCAGGTCGTGTATACTAATATATATGCATATATATACTATATATACCGTATATATCTATATGTAACAACAACAAATGCAGCTGTTTCCAGTCTATTGCAGGACATGGGACTCGAACATATCCTTATTCATTTCTGGGCTTTGGCTAGTTTTCATCACTACACTAGCCACTGCGGATTGGTGGTAGATTTTCTTCTGTTCGCGCACAGCAAACCAACCTAGTATAGGTGGCCCTGACTAGTAAAGCTGTGTTGAACATGGTTATATATAAATCCATTCACCACGTTAAAGTATCCCCACTCAGAAAAGGATGACGCATGAAATAAAGAAATCAACCAAATTCAGACACATTTCCTGCAACATAAATATTAGAACCTGGTTTTCTTAGACGGACTATTGGCACAGTTTTATCTCGCTCAAGCAAGATCAGATGAAGACGGACGAGTTTACAGAAAAGATGCTTTCCAAGAATTTGCGAAGACGTAGCGACGTCAGGGGTGGTCTAAGGCCATTTTATGAGTCGAATATTTGATAAACAGAAGTTGCAGGACAAAGGATATGATCTGTTAGTAAATGCATGATAGTCCAAAGGCTAATAATCATTGCTGGGACTAGGGTGTCAAGTCTAGCAGGGTTTAAAGGTTACTCATGGATGACATAGGTAAGGGCCAGTGACGTTGCCCTAGCTAGCAGGACAATGATCTAGATTCTAGAGTGACCAAACATACATATGATCAGCGCCAAAGCCCGCTGTCCACCCAAGCTAGGATTAAGGAGAGCTAGGAAATGGCTGCTGATGACTCAGCAGGTAGATCTATAGGCTTCTAGAATCTCAAGTCTAGAAGATTTTAAAAGTTTAAAGACCACTCATGAATGGTAGAGGCAAGGAGCAATGACGTTGCCGTAGCTAGCAGGACAATGCTCTAGAGAGTGACCAAACGTACATTTGATCAGCACCTATAAAAGTTTAAAAGCCACTCATGAATGGCAGAGGTGAGGGACAGTGACGTTACCCTAGCTAGCAGAAAAATGCCATAGAGACTGACCATACATATGATCATCGCCAAAGACCACTGTCCACCCAAGCTAGGATCAGGGAGGGCCAAGCAATGTTTGCTGATGACTAAGCAGATAGCTCTGTAGGCTCCCACAAACCCTCCATCCTTAGCTCACAAGGATGGTAAGGTTGCAGACACTACAAGAAACTATAGAGCTTGAGCGAGACTCAAACCCTAGTCTGGCAGAATACCAGGCAGGGACATATCCAATAGGCCAATATAACCCTTGAGTTATTGAAATACGATTCAATCCCAAATGATTGTTTTATCATTGTTAACGATGAAAGAGTTGTTTTGATTTGTGAATTATAGGTTGAGGAGAACAATTCGATTGTTCAGCATAGTGTTAGACCAGACAAAATCTGTTCTAGATAACATAGTATCAGACCAGACAAAATCTTTTCAAGATAGCATAGTATCAGTCCAGACAAAATCTTTTCAGGATAGTCAGCATAGTGTCGGCCTAGACAAAATCTTTTCAGGATAGCATAGTATCAGACCAGACAAAATTTTTTTTCAAGATAGCATAGTATTAGTCCAGACAAAATCTTTTCAAGATAGCATAGTATCAGACCAGACAAAATCTTTTCTAGATAGTCAGCATAGTATCAGACCAGACAAAATCTTTTCTAGATAGTCAGCATAGTATCAGACCAGACAAAATCTTTTCAAGATAGCATACTATCAGTCCAGACAAAATATTTTCAAGATAGCAGAGTATCAGACCAAACAAAATCTTTTCAAGATAGCATACTACCAGTCCAGACAAAATCTTTTCAAGATAGCATCGTATCAGACCAGACAAAATCTTTTCAAGATAGTCAGCATAGTATCAGACTAGACAACATCTTTTCAAGATAGCATAGTATCAGTCCAGACAAAATCTTTTCAAGATAGTCAGCATAGTATCAGACTAGACAAAATCTTTTCAAGATAGCATAGTATCAGACCAGACAAAATCTTTACAAAATAGCATAGTATCAGTCCAGACAAAATCTTTTCAAGATAGCATAGTATCACACCAGACAAAATCTTTTCTAGATAATCAGCATAGTATCAGACTAGACAAAATCTTTTCAAGATAGTCAGCATAGTATCAGACCAGACAAAATCTTTTCAGGAGTGTCAGCAGAGTATCAGACCAGACAAAATCTTTTCAGGCTTGTCACATTGGTTGAAAAAGTCATACTCGTTGCAGGACTATCAGTATTGTTTCAAGACCACTCCACGAGAGTTTTGGTTTATTTACAATAGCCCCTAACTCGTCAAAATTATTATGCATTGTGCAAAAAGTAACATTGCATGAATTAAGACGTTACAAGACTCCTGGTGTGAACAATTTCATTCTTCGTTTAAGGGAACATGTCTTCGTGTCATCCTGTTTTTATTTTTTTTATTCTTTTTAAAATAAGTATTTATAGAAGAATTAGAATTAGAATAAAAAGATGTTTAAATTAAAAAAAGGCATTTTCCCTGGAATAGATAAAAAATACAGAAAAAAATAAGTATTTTATAGAAGAATTATAATTAGAATAAAACTTTTTTTTTCTAATTAAAAGAGGCATTTTGTTGGATTGAATTTCAAAAATACAGAAAAATAGTTTTTTATATAAAAGTAATTTTTTAAAGAAAAATTAAGATTCTTTTTTTGGAATAACAAACAAAAATGGTTTTTATAAAAAATAAGTATTTTATAGAAAAATAAAGTTTTAAATTATTAATTAGGAAAAAAATATTTTCTTTATTTTTTTTGTGTTCAGACTTAATTTATTTTTAAGGCTTGCCCAATGTTTTTCTTTGTAAGCTAACATAGGGACTTGCTTACGTTGTATCACATAAATGAGATTTATGACTTATTTTATCATTTATGAAGAAATTCCTTTCTCTCTTACAAGACAAACTCAAGTTATCTGAAATTCCTTTCATTTTGTTTTTATATTTGTTTAAAGGAGTGATGATACTTTTTATTGTTGTTTATTATTGGTGATTTTGTTGAGAGAGAGAGAGAGAGAGAGAGGAGAGAGAGAGAGAGAGAGATATACCAGTATCAAGGACAAAAAAACACATTGTTGCAAAGCCAGATAACGAACAAACCAATCAATTGATGAGAGAGAGAGAGAGAGGAGGGAGAGAGAGAGAGAGAGAGAGTTTACCAGTTTTGAGCAGAAAGATATTATTGTACCGGCAGATAACGAACGTATCAATCAATAAATGAGAGAGAGAGAGAGAGAGAGAGAGAGAGAGAGAGAGAGAGAGAATATTATTTAGTTCAAAGGGTAAACAAAACAACTGAAATGTTGCAAAATGTCGACAATAATTTTGATGTTATTACGGATTTAAGTTATGTAGATCCTCTCTCTCTCTCTCTCTCTCTCTCTCTCTCTCTCTCATATTCTCCTCGACTTTCTGTCTCTCGGATCACCAGTGAAACTTTTTGTTTGGTTACATTGCACATTATAGACACACACACACAGACACACCCATTG
>NC_090728.1:51509768-51517268 GCF_036898095.1 Palaemon carinicauda | reverse complement strand
ATTCTGTAAGGGGCCAATGAGTCTGTCTACCTTGAAAAAGATACTAAAAAAAAAAAAAGGCTTTGAAAACTCCTTCTGCCTTTCTACTCTCGTGGTCACTTTCCCTGGGAGACAGACAGGAATGTCCAGCTACTTCCATATTTGGCTTTCGACTCGCTCGCTCACTGGCTCCTCACACACACACACGCACACAAACTCACACTCACACACGCACACACCTCCCCTAGGCCCTTGTGTAAGTAGCAATAGATGCTTCTCTCTCTCTCTCTCTCTCTCTCTCTCTCTCTCTCAAGGTTACATACTCTCACTCATTCTGTGTGGATTCCATATACCCCCTTCATCCAACATGAGACATTCACAAATTCTGTTCCTTTCGATTCTTTCAATTTCGGGAAAGTACGATGATATATATGTTTTCAGTACGATGGCCTGAGCTACGTCACACACAGGTGGATAGAATGCTCTATATCTCGTTTAGGTTTTGTTTATTGCTTCAAGTTTTACTACTTCTTTTGAAACCTCGTGATCGTAATCTTTTATCTTGGTTTAAAGTTCATTCTTAAGCTTATATTGAAACTGAATCCACTTTTAGATTATAAAGTTATTTATAATTTTCTTTTCAATTGGCGATCGCACACTGAGGCCTAGAGGAGAGGTAGCTCATTGGAATGGTTTTTGTTATGGCTATTGTTTCATGAGGATACAATATATTTTGGAACAGCAGTTCTGATAATAATGATAAAGATGATAATAATAGGCCTATAAATCCTAATAACGGTTGTGATAATCGTAGTGATAGTACTGGTGATAATGATGTCAATAATGATAATATTAATTATAAGGATAATAGTAGTGATACTAAAGATAATGACAATAATAACAAAAACAACAGTAATGATAATAATGATCATTGGTAACAAAAAGACGCGAATTGTAATTGCATTTTTATAGTAACTTTAGGCGATTCAGCGATTTTCTTATATATAATTTTTTCTTATAGTTGATTAATTATCAAATAAAGCTTGGATTTAATATCGAAGACCTTGGGAATAGATATCTACTGAAAGTTCTTTTATGATAACTCGTTAGTTTCTTTGGTCGCTGCAACCTTACCATCCTTGTGAGCTAAGGATGGGGTTTTGGGGGGAGCCTATAGGTCTATCTACTGAGTCATCAGCAGCCCTTTGCCTGACCCTTCTTAGTCCTAGCTTTGGGGGGGGGGGGGCGCTTGGGCGATGATCATATGATATATGGTCAGTCTCTTGGGCAGTGCCACTGTTCCTTTGCCTCTGCCATTCATGAGCGGTCTGTAAAACTTTGAACTGCTTCTGGGTGGGCAAGGATTCGAACCTATGCCTCTGAGTTGGGTACAACACCAGCAATAGACTCTACCACTTAGCCATCAAAAGAGATTTTTTTTGTGGATATACATTCCCAAGGTTAAAAATCGATATCAAATCCCATTTGTTGTTGATATTTACATCTGTTAGAGTTATTTGTGTCAGTATCAAAGGATCATATATATATATATATATATATATACATATATTATTTGTGTATTACCATATATGAAGATGTACTCTGAAGTATTGTGATGTTCTGCCCCTATTTACGTACTATTTTTTTTACCTGCGAATACTCAAGCTAGCAAAGTACTGACTCATTGTTTTAAATTGCATTTTAATGCTGCTACTATAGAGAGTGATTAGGTTGGTTATAACTATAAAAATTATAATAATAATAATAATAATAATTATTATTATTATCATTATTATTATTATTATTATTATTTTGTCATATGAGAGATAAATTAAGTATTATCACTATTGCTATGCTACTACTCTTACTGACGCTATTTATGCTACTATTATCATTGCTTCTTCCATTGCCACCGTTGCTATCTTAGGGGATTATTGCTATTAATATCCTTACCATTATTACCACATAGTCAGCTAACAAGGGAAATGACGTTACACAAACGAACGAACTTAATTTCTTACAGCAAAAAAAAAAAAGAAGAGAATATAAAGTATTATAAAAAATAAATTATGTTAAGACTTCTTGGAGAGAGAGAGAGAGAGAAGAGAGAGAGAGAGAGAGAGAGAATCAAATTAAGCATTAGTTAGAAAAAGAAAAGAAATAAATGTCTTGTAGAGAGAGAGAGAGAGAGAGATGAGAGAGAGAGAGAGAGAATATGAAATTAAAATAAAGGATTATAAAAAGGAAATATATAAAGACGTCTGAGAGAGAGAGAGAGAGAGAGAGAGAGAGAGAGAGAGAGAAATAAAATATTAGTTATAAAAAAGCAAATATGTAAAGACGCTTTGGGGAGAGAGAGAGGAGAGAGAGAGAGAGAATATGAAAATAAAATGAAATATTAGTTATAAAAAAGCAAATATGTAAAGACGTCTTAGAGAGAGAGAGAGAGGAGAGAGGAGAGAGAGAGAGAGAGAGGGAGGGGAGGAGGGAGAGAGAAAGAATATGAAAATAATATAAAACATTACTTATAAAAAGCAAATAAGAAAAGACGCCCTAGAGAGAGAGAGAGAGAGAGAGAGAGAGAGAGAGAGAAATAAAATATTAGTTATAAAAAAGCAAATATGTAAAGACGCCTTGGGGAGAGAGGAGAGAGAGAGAGAGAGAGAGAGAGAGAAAAAAAATAAAATGTTAGTTATAAAAAGCAAATATGTAAAGACGCCTTGGAGAGAGGAGAGGAGAGAGAGAGAGAGAGAGAGAGAGAATATGAAAATAAGATAAAATAGTTTGAAAAAAACTAACATGTAAAGACGCCTTGGTGAGAGAGAGAGAGAGAGAAAAAAGTTATGAAAAATCTTGTCTTTCATGGTCATTACTTTCAAATTGTCAGCCTTGCCAATATGACTGACATTCACGTCCGCTGCTTGTAAGATTCCGTTCAGTCATTTTGGCCACTTAGTTCATTTTTATCTTCCATCCTTCACCAAGATTTGATTTGTTGTTCTGTTCGTGCGAGGATAATCTAAGACCGTGACTTGGGACTTCTTTTTGTATCCTTTGCTCTACTCCTCGAATCTCTTGCAAAGAGGCCGTTGGGAGGGGCAGCCTGCTGCGTTTATCTCAATTTTAGAGGTCTCTTGCTTGAGGGTACCCTCGGGCATGCTATTCTATTTTGTTTCTCTTCTAGATTGTTTTGAAGTTTTTATAGTTTATATACAAAAAGATTTAATTTAATGTTGTTGCTGTTCTTAGAATATTTTATTTTGATTGTTCATTACTTCTCTTGTAGTTTATTTCCTTGGTTCCTTTCTTCACTAGGCTATTTTTTTCCTGTTTGGAGGCCTTGGTCTTATGATATCCTGCTTCTCCAACTAGGGTTGTAGCTTATATTGTAATAATAATAATAATAATAATAATAATAATAATAATAATAATAATAACGTCCCAATGTCTTCAAGTTTAAGGGAAGTGAAATAAGTGTCATTAAATTGAAAATCTTAAATAAAAATCAAAAGAATGGGAATAATCAGTGAAAACAGGATATCATTAAATTAAAAATCTAAAAAATTAAAAATTCCGAATTATCATTGAAAATAGTGAACACGACATTGATATAGAAACTCCATAAAAAATGCGTATAGATTGAGTAATCTGTGCGAAGTTATGAGGAAGAAATGTGGTTCAAATACCAGGACTTGTGACGCGCGTCCTTGAGCGACGCAAAGACTCTTAATGCTCTGCCTTGAAATACACCGACACTCTCTTTAATCGGCCCATCAAGATAATCCTCTGTTCTGCTCAGTGGTGTTTGTAGATGTTGGGATCTTTAATTTCGTGTAGTTGTCATTGGGTGTTTTAAAACTTTCGAAATGGAATTTTAGGAACTGGAGATTTTTTCCTGTAAGATATTTACTACTGTAGAATACTAGAATAGGACCTTGACTTCATTTCTTTAATCGGCGCATCAAGATAATCCTCTGTTCTGCTCAGTGGTGTTTGTAGATGTTGGGATCTTTAATTTCGTGTAGTTGTCATTGGGTGTTTGAAAACTTTCGAAATAGATTTTAAGGACTGGAGATTTTTTATTCTGTAAGATATTTACTACTGTAGAATACTAGAATAGGACCTTGGACACTCTCTTTAATCGGCGCATCAAGATAATCCTCTGTTCTGCTCAGTGGTGTTTGTAGATGTTGGGATCTTTAATTTCGTGTAGTTGTCATTGGGTGTTTGAAAACTTTCGAAGTGGATTTTTAGGGACTGGAGATTTTTTCCTGTAAGATATTTACTACTGTAGAATACTAGAATAGGACCTTGGACACTCTCTTTAATCGGCGCATCAAGATAATCCTCTGTTCTGCTTAGTGGTGTTTGTAGATGTTGGGATCTTTAATTTCGTGTAGTTGTCATTGGGTGTTTGAAAACTTTCGAAATGGATTTTTAGGGACTGGAGATTTTTTCCTGTAAGATATTTACTACTGTAGAATACTAGAATAGGACCTTGGACACTCTCTTTAATCGGCGCATCAAGATAATCCTCTGTTCTGCTCAGTGGTGTTTGTAGATGTTGGGATCTTTAATTTCGTGTAGTTGTCATTGGGTGTTTGAAAACTTTCGAAATGGAATTTTAGGAACTGGAGATTTTTTCTGTAAGATATTTACTACTGTAGAATACAAGAATAGGACCTTGACTTCATTTCTTTAATCGGCGCATCAAGATAATCCTCTGTTATGCTCAGTGGTGTTTGTAGATGTTGGAATCTTTAATTTCGTGTAGTTGTCATTGGGTGTTTGAAAACTTTCGAAATGGAATTTGAGGAACTGGAGACTTCGATGATTTTTTTTTTCTGTAAGATATTTACTACTGTAGAATACTAGAATAGGACCTTGGACACTCTCTTTAATCGGCGCATCAAGATAATCCTCTGTTCTGCTCAGTGGTGTTTGTAGATGTTGGGATCTTTAATTTCGTGTAGTTGTCATTGGGTGTTTGAAAACCTTCGAAATGGAATTTTAGGAACTAGAGATTTTTTCCTGTAAGATATTTACTACTGTAGAATACTAGAATAGGACCTTGGACACTCTCTTTAAACGGCGCATCAAGATAATCCTCTGTTCTGCTCAGTGGTGTTTGTAGATGTTGGGATCTTTAATTTCGTGTAGTTGTCATTGGGTGTTTGCAAACTTTCGAAATGGATTTTTAAGGACTGGAGATTTTTTCTGTAAGATATTTACTACTGTAGAATACTAGAATAGGACCTTGACTGTATTCCCATGCTGTGAGTAGCTGTTCGGATCTTTAATTTCGTGTAGATGTCATTGAGTGTTTGAAAACTTTCGAAATAAAATTGTAGGGATTGGAATTTTTTTTTCTGTAAGATATTTACTACTGTAGAATACTACAGTAGAATAGGACCTTGACTTCATCTCCAGGCTGTGTGTAGCTGTTCTGATCTTTAATTTTGTGTAGTTGTCATTGACTGTTTGAAAACTTTCGAAATGGAATTTTAGGAACTGGAGACTTTTTTTTCTGTAAGCTATTTACTACTGCAGAATACTAGAATAAGACCTTGACTTCATTTCCATGCTGTGTGTAGTTTATTCCCCCCTTTTTTTGTGGCTGTAATATTTGTCTTGCTCTTCTATGAAGCCCCTTTTGCGTTGTGGATAGAGTTTTGTAGATATTCGAATCTTTAATTTTGTAATAGGACCTTGACTGTATTTCCATGCTGTTTGTAGATTTTGTTTCTTTTTTGTGGCCATAATATTTGTTTTGCTCTTCAATGAAGCCCCTTTTGCGTTGTGGATAGAGTTTTAACATGAAATAAAATAAACTCCTTGCCAAATAAATTACTGTAATTGTATCATAAGTGATTTTAAAACAAGATTTCATTTTCGCCATTCGTGAATGTATAGCAAATTTCTCTTCGTACAATAGATTTTATCTTCATTTAAATATGAACAAAACAGATCAATAATATTAAAAGCCAAAACCATTTGCCTATATTTACTATTAAAATACAGAGAACTTGGTTCTTGAATCTATGCGAATGCTGAATCAACTTGTTCCATCTATCCTAAACTGACACTATCTTAGCACATACATTTTTACCATAAAATAGAAATACATTACGTAATATCTGTTTTAATGTTGTTAATGTTTTAAAATTGTTTATTTTCATTGTTCATTATTTTTTATATCGTTTATTTATTTCCTTATTTCCTTTCATCACTGGGTTATTTTTCCCCTGTTGGATCCCTTGGGCTTGCTATATAGCATCTTGCTTTTCCAACTAGGGTTGTAGCTTAGCTAGTAATAATAATGATAATAATAATAATAATAATAATGATAATAATAATACCTGATTAAACCTTTAAAAGTCACTCATGAGTGGCAGAAGCAAGGACAGTGAGATTGCCCTATCGAGCAGGACAATGCCCTAGAGACTGACCATATACACATATGATCAGCTCCCAAGCCTCCTTCCCACCCAAGCTACGACCAAGGATGGCCAGGCAATGGCTGCTGATGACTCACCAGCAGATAGAACTATAGGCTCCCCCAAACCTCCCCCCATCCTTAGCTCACAAGGATAGTGAGGTTGCAGCGACCAAAGGAACTAACGAGTTTGAGCGGGGACTCGAGCCCCAGTCTGGCGTTCACCAGTCAAGGACGTTACCAAGAATTGTAGATTCAATGCCCAGACTTTATAGAAATCAATCCGGATTCTGCCATGCCTTATCTCTGTACCGGGAAGGTCCATAGCAGAAGGGGTGGGTGGGGGGGGGGGGGGGGGGGGTAGGAGGAATATGTGGGTAAGCCTTGAACTAATCTCCCTCTACGATACACTCCCCGGAGATATACCCACTCATGCCTTTTAGTAATTTCTTTCTCCTCTTCTAATGCGTGATAACTGACACGCAATAGTTTTCTCAGTAGTTTACGAGTTTTTTTTTTTTTTAAGATAGATGGTAATTGAACAGTTATTTCTTCATGGCATTTATAGGATGTTTTTTTATAGTTTATATATGGAAGGTCTATTTTAACGTTGTTACTGTTCTTAAAATGTTATATTTTGATTGTTTGTTATTTCTCTTGTAGTTTCTTTATTTTCTAGTTTTCTTTCCTCGTTGGGCTATTTTTCCCTGTTGGAGCCTTTGGGTTTATAGTATTCTGCTTTTCCAGCTAGGGTTTGTAGCTTAGCTAGTACTAATAAGGATGATAATAATAATAACTGATAATGATAAAGGGTTAATGGCTGCATATTTAGGCTGGGAAGCCAGAGAGAGAGAGAGGAGAGAGAGAGAGAGAGAGAGAGAGAGGACTCGTCATTTTGCGTGTTGTCAAGTTTGGTTTTTAAAAATATAGATTATAGGATTAAAAACAAAGAATTGATTGAAATGGATTCGCCAAATTAATTAACAGCATTTGCACTTTTTGCATTTCTTTAGCCAATGGGACTTGAAAAGAATTAGCATTAGAAATAAGTCCTCTTTAAGGTAAGAAAAACATTTAACAAAAAG
>NC_090728.1:51484281-51496781 GCF_036898095.1 Palaemon carinicauda | reverse complement strand
TCATATACATATACATATACATATACATATACATATATATTTATATATATATATATATATACATACATACATATGTACATGCATACATACTGCATATATAAAGGTATATATACTCATATATGTATATTTATATAAATATTCACTATGTATATATATGTATATATATATACATATATAATATATATATATATATATATATATATATATATATAAAGACAGAAAGAGGATAGCTGATAAAATTAAAATAAATGAATAAAAGGTCAGGCAACCAGAACAAAACACCTCTAACAATGCAGATTAAAAAGATATATACTGACAAATAAAACATCAAGACAAACAAATTAATAGATAAAATAAACAAAACAAAGCCATAAATAATTGATACGCAAGTAAATAAACAAAAAAGAATTTAAAAAGCGGAGATAAAGATTATTCAAAATTATCATATATTCATTTATTTCTCCTCCTTCGCTGTGGGCCAATTCGCAATCAACCTGATGTGATACATCCTTAAGTAATCATTAGCGGTAGGTAATGAAGATTTATTATGGGCTGATTAAGGCCAGATTAGATATGCAACTCGGCGTGAAAGCTCATGGCTGGGAACTCGTCAAAGTCTAGTGTTTTGTAAGTAGTTATGTCATTTACGATGCTGCAAATGGTGGAGCATGGTTTGAGGGTTATTTGTTTTAAAATCTCTCTCTCTTCTCTCTCGTCTCCTCTCTATCGTTGGGAGAGACTTTGAGGGTACTATGATGCACTAGCTCTCTCTCTCTCTCTAGTCTTGACAGACTATAAGGTTCCTCTCCTCTCTCTCTCTCTCTCTCTCTCTTCCTCTCTCTCCTCTCTCTCTCTCTCCTCTCTCTCTCTCTCTCTCGTTTCGACAGCCTATGAGGTACCATGATGCACTAGCTCTCTCTTCCTCTCTTAGCAGACTATAAGGTTCTCTCTCTATCTCTCTCTCTCTCTCTCCTCTCTCTCTCTCTCTCTCTCTCTCTCTCTCTCTCTCTCTCTCGTTTGGAGAGATTTTGAGGTATCATGATGCACTAGCTCTCTCTCTTGTCTTGACAGACTATAAGGTCTCTCTCTCTCTCTCTCGCTCTCTCCTCTCTTCTCTCTCCTCTCTCTCTCTCTCTCTCCGTTTGGAGAGACTATGAGGTATCATGATGCACTAGCTCTCTCTCTCCCTCTCTTGTCTTGACAGACTATAAAGGTTTTCTATCTCTCTCTCTCTCTCTCTCTCTCTCTCTCTCTCTCTCTCTCTCTTTTTTTACAGCCTATGAAGGCACCATGATGTACTAGCTGAGTTTTCTTTCATATAAGTCTGAATACTGACATATTAAAATAATGCTTTTTTCTTGACTATTTAAAAGATTGATTTTTTATATCTAAATGTCTTTGCCCTTTTAAGTTCAAATTCATATAATTTTAGTCTCTTGTCTTACTATTTAATTTGTATTTAACGCAAGATAGAATAATTATTTCTTTATTTCTTCATAGGTGACATACACAACAACAAAACCTCTTAATAAAGCTATATAAAAAAACAGGATTTTAAATATTATTCGAGGATATTATTCGGAGTCGACAGTACCTGTTATGTAATACCTCTGCCTTGGCGTTCCCTCCTGGCAGATGGCCTTCAGGAGATTTGGGCGGGGGGGGGGGGGGGGGGGGTTGGAGTAAACATGGCCATGTTTACTTGCAAATTTCGGTGGTGCCTTAAGAGATTTTTTTTAAGCGTCTGACTAAAGTGAAAGAGAATTAATATAAAGAGAAATGTTAGCTTCTATGAGAGAGGCGTATTATTATTATTATTATTATTATTATTATTATTATTATTATTGTTATTGTTGTTGTTTTTGTTGTTGTTGTTATTATCATTATTATCATTATTCTTGTTGTTATTGTTACTATTATTATTTTCATTATTATTATTATTCTTGTTGTTATTGTTACTATTATTATTTTCATTATTATTATTATTCTTGTTGTTGTTGTTGTTGTTGTTGTTGTTGCATATAAGCTCGTTATCTGTTTAAAGGCTTAAAGATTTAAATGCCGCTCATAAATAGCAGAGGCAAGGGACAGTGACATTGCCCTATCAATCAGGACAATGCCCTAGAGACTGACAATATATATACATATGATCAGCGCCCAAGCCCCCTCTCCACCCAACCTAGGCAATGGTTGCTGATGACTCAGTAGGTAGATTTTGCTCTTCCAAACCCCTCCATCCTTAGCTCACAAGGATGGTGAGATTGCAGACACCAAAAGAAGTAACGAGTTTGAGCGGCACTCGAACCCCAGTTAGTACCTAACAGCCAACTCGCACAGCTTCCAATTCAAGCAGTTGTGTACAAAATGAGAGATCTCGATGGAAAACAACATTCAGAAATTGGTATGGCAGAATATTATCTTTTCTGTAGCCACGGGACACTGAAGTACGCTTAGTCCTTTAACAGTGCTTCAAATATTGTTCTGGAAGTGCTGTGCAATGAAAGCTTTATGAGTGTTGTGAAATTTTGCATTTTCATAATAATAGTATTTCTTGATGTACACGACACCCTCTTACGTCACAGACTTTACAGTTCATCGAATGATTTCTATTGCTCATTAAGTGAACCACATAAATAACACAGTTAGCATGCTATCTTAGTTCCTACAACAACAACAACAACAACAAATGCATCTGTTTCTAGGCCACTGAAGGAAAAATGCCTCAGACATGCCCTTATTCATGTCTGGGATTTGGCCAGTTTTCATCACCACGCTGGCCAACTGCGGATTGATAATAGTGGGAGACAATAGTCTGATTGCTCACAGCAAACCAACCTAGTATGGGTGTCCCTGACTAGTACAACTCTGCTGATCAAGACGATACGCATATCCTTTCACCACCTTAAGGCATCCTTACACCAACAATTAAATCAGGTTACAAATAAAACCTAAAACTTAGATAAACACAAGACACCATCGACTATTCGTTGTGGCTATTTGATTGAAAGCCTCTGAAAGGAATGCGGAAATGAGCCACAGACACCGACATTAAGTTGATATATGATACCCTTATTCTTATCCATGGCAAGACTGTTCTCGGAGAGCACTTGAGGGTATAGAAAAGGAAATGACGAATTTTCTGAGGGAGTGAGGCATATGCTCTTGGTCTATACCTGCTCTATGGAAACTAACTTATTAAGCTTCCTGGCTAGTACAGTGGTAACGTGTTCGCCTAGCATTCGCATTTCAGCAGATTGATTCCAGCCTGGGACCTTAGTTTAAGCTGTTTACTGGGTAGGCCACTGCTGTGGTTGGGCACTACAGTGGGGTGTTAGGCTTGTCCGGCTGACGTTCTGATAAGTATTTATTCTGATGAAACAGGAACTAAAATCAGACACCTTTACCTTGACCTTTAAGATATATTACTCTGAACAGGTTGCAATGCTTTAAGGGTCCATGTGTCTGGCCACAGACAATGAGATCACACAGATGAAGTTTGGTTTTGTATCCGTTATCAAAGTCATTTTGGAAGTTGCTGGTTACATTTACAAGGTCATTACGGCATTGTATACGTTTCATGTTGGAAACTTCCCTGTCTCGCAATATAATGGACGAGAGTTTGAGCCCTGCTCAAATCCTATAGTTTATTGTTGGTGTCTGTAACTTCACCGTCCATGTAAACTAGGTGTATCTGCAGAATAATTGGCAGCTATTTCCTCGCTCTCCTTGGTCCTGGGTTAGCCGTTAATCATATGCATATATAGTTTCTCTCTACCATTGTTACGTCCCTTGCCTCTGCCGCTCATGAGTGGCATTTAAACATGGTAGGGTTTGGGGGTAATTTTGGCAACCTTAATCATGAGCTCTTCAAATATCATTACTATCTAAGCTACACCCCTAGTAGTAAAAGCAGAATGTTACAAGCCCCAAGTCTTCAGTAAGAGAAATAGCTCAGCGAGGGAAGGAAATAAGGAAATAGATAAACTATACATGAGAAGTAATGAATAAAAAAATAAGTATTTTAAGATCAGTAACATCGTTGAAATAGATTTTTCATATATAAACTATGAAGAGAGACTTATTTAAACCCGTTCAACTCTAAAATCATTATTTCTTCTATTATTTTTGGTTTACTTGTGGAGATATTTTTAGTTCCATAATATCATGAAACTTAGGACATTATAGATTATTTTGATTCCAAAACTATTGAATAACGATTGAGAGAGAGGGAGAGAGAGAGAGAGAGAGAGAGAGAGAGAGAGAGAGAGAGTCAAATAAAATTTTTATTAGCAACGATCGATAGAAAATATATTTTTCTTTGTTTCTCTTATTTATTTGATGTTTTATTGTTGTCAAGTGCGAGCGAGCGAAGACAGTGTTGTATGTTCAAGGTTGTCAATATTCTTTCTTTACTAATTGCTATTTTTCCCTGTTGGAGCCCTTGGGCTTATAGCGTCTTGCTTTTCCAACTAGGGTTGTAGCTTGGCTAGTAATAATAATAATAATAATAATAATAATAATAATAATAATAATAATAATAATATAAGAAAGATAAAAAGTATTTTTATCCAATTCACATCGTATTTTGTAAAGAAAAAAACATTATTTTGAAGTTTCTTCCACTAGGAAGATTGAATAGATGAATAAGCAGAACGGTTATGCACAATGAATAATAAAAATAGCTTTGTTATTACGGAAAAGACATTACTTCCGCCAACGAAGTTGGAAGGAGGTTATCTTTTATCCCCTGTATTTGAGTATGTGTGTTTGTTTGTGAACAGCTTCCTGGCCACAATTTTAATCGTAGAGTAATAAAAATTGCAGGAATTAACTGTTATGTAAAAAAGCTGGAAATGATTAAATTTAGGTAGGTCAAGGTCAAAGGTCACAGTCAAGCAAATGCCCAATTTAGGTAATCACCCATAAGTTTGGACATCGTTGTCACAGAGACTTCAAACTTGTTTTAATATGTGAACGTATGAAAATCCACGTCAATTAATACATGTTAAGGTCGAAGGTCAAGGTCAAGAATGTCGAGAAATAAGCTGCCGTGGCGGAGGTCTGTGCTCTACTGAGTGCCTCTCTAGTTATATCTACAATATATAAACAAACCTCTCTTCCCAAAAATGTATTCCGTTGGGAGAGAAGAAAAAAAAAAAAGAAACGTAAACTGATGGAAGAAATAGACTACCGCCAAAGGTGCTAGGAGATGGAGACGGTATCCTCCTCCTCCTCTTCCTGCTCACCCCTCCCCCCCCCCCACCCACCCCCCACCCACCCCCCACCCCCTCGTCTCATGAAGTGGCGTCAGGAATGTAACAAAAATGCCAGCGGGCGGAACATGTGAAACACCTTCTTGTTCCCTTACGCCTTTTTTTTTATTTTTTATTTTTATTTTTTTTTTCCTCGTGAGGGTGAGGATAGGAGGAGTTGATAGGAACCGATAGCTATGTTTATCATAGACCGTTTTCAATTGTTGCAGCCTTTTATGGTCTTTTTTTTTTTCTTCGTTCTCAAATTCACTTTTAGTAATGTTTATTCTATAAATAAAAGATGATAAAACTTGAAAAAATTACGCCGTTAATACGCATTTATTTCTACTATACATAGTTTAAAGGCGAAAATAGTTTTTTCGTTTATTTAAAACTAAATATTCGGGTCGGATAGAAATGCCCCAGTTGGCCAAATAAGTTCAGAAGCGTTTGAGATTATTAGTATTGTGTAAATATAGTTTTTTTTTTTTTTTTTTTTTTTAACGAAGTTAGAGTTCTTTTGCTTGAAGGTACACTCGGGTCCACTATTCTATCTTATTTCTCTTCTTTTTTCAAGTTTATATAGTCCCTCCCTCACACGGCTATTTTTCCGTGTTGGAGCCTTGGGGCTTATAGCATCCTGCTTTTCCAACTAGGGTTGTAACTTAGATAATAATAATAATAATAATAATAATAACAAGAGGATTTCTCCTCATCTCTGATAAGCTGAAGATGTATTTGACCTAAACTGTAATAAGCATATGAATTTAATTTAATTTCTCTTGTAATATTCACAAAGATATTCGAGATGGCTACCTCCGTCGACCTTCCTTCAGACGAAACCTTCATTCTTCTAAAATAATACAGAAATTTGTGGCTGTGATTTTATGTTAATCACGGAAACTCAGACAATTTTAGAGTAACTAAAAAATCCTTTGCAATTTTTTTAACAGGCGAAGATAATCCTATTTTCATATCGATATTATTTGTGATACAAAAATGTAATCAGTCTCCCCTATATGATAAAGATCCAGTGTTTGGCTATATATACATATACACAGTATATATATATATATATATATATATATATTATCATGTATATATGTGTGTGTGGGTGTGTGTGTCTTTCAGGTCACGCTCAGTAACATTGCCAGACGTTTAACTACTCTGTCGCTTCCCGTTCCTCGTTTAGGCGGGAGAGAGTAGTCATACCCTAGTGAAAGTGGTTGTAGTTAGGAGAGGGGGAGGGGGTGGGAAGGGTTGAATATGTTTTTGTGCATATCTATCTAAATATAGAGCCGTCATTTTTGACTGGTCGCATACACTTGTAGAGAATAGAATACGCTCGCTCTCTCGAGAAGGAAGTCTACAAGTTTTAGGGAATAAAGCAAACAATAGGTTTTAGCAGAATGGCCTCCCTGGTCCAGCTACGGGTTATGGCTAAAGTTCTATAATTGCTATTCAATCCACTAAAGGTAATGGGTGATTGATCGTCATGAAGTCATATTCTAAACATAATTTCTATTAATAATGAACGGGAATAATTTTATTATATATTTCTCATATATGTATGTATATATATATATATATATATATATATGCATATATATATACATATATATGTATATATACAGTATATATATATATATATATATATACACATACTGTATATAAGGTAAAATATTATTATCAATGTTGTCGTTGTTACTCCGATTTTACCTTGAATATATTGGAGCCTCGAAATATCCAATGATAATGCATTGTACAAACACAATCTCACACACGCACACAAACACACACACAGATGCATATATATATATATATATATATATTTATGTGTATATATATATATATATATATAAAGGTACGTACATAAACATATATTACACACATGTGTAATATATATATATATATATATATATATATATATATATATATATATATATATAGTGTATATATATATATATATATATATATATATATATATATATATAAAGGTATGTACATAGACATATATTACACACATGTGTAATATATATATATATATATATATACACATACATATATATATATAAGCATGTGTGTATTTATAAATTCATGTCTTAAACGAATCAACACCACCTCTGTTCTTGATTTCCATGTTTCTTAGCCACACCTTCGAGCGAGCCTCACTTCAAATATTGTGCGGGCAGTAACATTCGATTCCTCTGTTTATTCAAGAATGACGTCTTTCGGGTTCCTCTGTCACAACATGTCTGTCGGGGTCTCAGCTTACTTAGGAGTAGAGAACCAGATATATTTACTCTTTTTTTTTATTTATTTATTTACTTTTTTTTTTTTTTTTTTTTTTTTTTTTTGTAACCGGCTTTCTTGACTTTTCCTTCGTCGAGCACTTTGGTTTTTGCTTTCAGGAAGTTATTATTATTATTATTATTATTATTATTATTATTATTATTATTATTATTATTATTGTTATTATTATCACTATTATTATTATTATTATTATTATTATTATTATTATTATTATTATTATTACTTGCTAAGCTATAACCATAGTTGGAAAAGCAGAATGCTATAAGCCCAAGGGCTCCAACAGGGAAAAATACTCCAGTGAGCAAAGGAAATAAGGAAACTGATAGAGAAGTAATTAAAATAAAATATTTTAAGAACAGTATGCCCTTCTCCTAGTAGAGCTGCTTACCATAGCTAAAGAGTCTCTTCTACCCTTACTAAGAGGAAAGTGGCCATTAAACAATTACAGTGCAGTAGTTACCCCCTTGGGTGAAGAAGAATTGTTTGGTAATCTCAGTGTTGTCAGATGTATGAGGACAGAGGAGAATCTTTAAAGAATAGGCCAGACTATTCTGTGTATGTGTAGGCAAAGGAAAAGTGAACCATAATCAGAAAGAAGAATCCAATGTAGTACTGTCTGGCCAATCAAAGTATCCCATAACTATCTAGCGGTAGTATCTCAACGGCCTGCTGGTGCCCTGTCCAACCTACTACCTATAAAGGACAGAGGAGAATCTTTGAAGAATAGGCCAGAGGGATTAGAAGGGAAGTCGTGTTGGTGTATTTTGTTTGATTTACTGGAAGGAAAGGTTAATCCAAGCATAGATTTAAATCCTTTAATGATCAGAGGATATTCAGGGGATGGGAGTGTAATGAAAAATTTTGGTTCCTGTTAGTGTTTTCGACAGTATCAATCCTCTCACCAATTGTTTTTTTAATCGTAAATAAAAAAAACAAAGAACCATCAACTGTTTTTTTGTTTTTATTTATAAATCAAGAAAAACAAAGAACCAATAACTTTTTTTTATTTATAAATCAAGAAGAATAAAGAACCACTAAGTGTTTTTTATTTATAAATCAAGAAAAACAAAAAACTAATAATTTGTATTTATTTATAAATCAAGAAGAACAAAGAACCACTAAGTGTTTTTTATTTATAAATCAAGAAAAATAAAGAACCAATCATTTTTATTTGTTTATAAATCAAGAAGAATAAAGAACCACTAAGTGTTTTTTATTTATAAATCAAGAAAAACAAAGAACCAATAATTTTTATTTATTTATAAATCAAGAAGAATAAAGAACCACTAAGTGTTTTTTATTTATAAATCAAGAAAAATTACGACACTAACTGTTATTTTTATTTATAAGTAAAGAAAATCAAAGAACCATTGATTGTATTTTTTATATATCAAGAAAAACAAAGACCCACTATCATTTTTTATTTATAAATTAGGAAAAACAAAGCACTACCTTTTATTTTATTTATGAATCAAGAAAAACAAAGAGCCAATAACTTTTTTTTTTTCGTTTATAAATTAAGATAAACAAAGCTCTTCCTTTTATTTTATTTATAAATCAAGGAAAACAAAGACCCACAAAACTTTATTATTTATAAATTAAGAAAAACAAAGCCCTACCTTTTATTTTATTTATAAATCAAGCAAAACAAAGACCCACTAAACTTTATTATTTATAAGTTAAGAAAAACAAAGCCCTACCTTTTATTTTATTTACAAATTAAGAAAAACAAAGACCCTCTAACATTTTTTATTTATGAATTAAGAAAAACAAAGCAATACCTTTTATTTTATCTATAAATCAAGAAAAACAGAGACCCACTTACTCTTATTTACTTATAAATAAAATAAAAACAAAGAATCACACATCAATAACCTCACGAAACATCCCTCAACATCCAGCCTCAGTTCATGCAAGAAATGATTTCAGAGTTTTATTAAGAAAAGAAAGAAAATAATATTTTGCCTGGTAGACACGTAACCTGTTTGTCAAGATCTTGACTCTCGTCTTTCCTGGGAGCGGAAAACCAATAGGATTTTTTTTTTAACCAATAGGATCTTTAGGATCTTTTTTTTTTTAAAGCAATAGGATCTTTAGGATCTTTTTTTAAACCAATGGGATCTTTAGGATTTTTTTTTTAAACCAATGGGATCTTTAGAATTTTTGTTTTAAACCAATAGGGTCTTTAGTATTTTTTTAAACGAATAGGATCTTTAGGATCTTTTTTTTTTAAAACCAATAGGATCTTTAGAATATTTTTTTTAAACCAATAGGATCTTTAGTTATTTTTTATTCCGATAGGATCTTTAGGAACCCTTTTTTTAAACCAGTAGGATCTTTTTTTTAAACCAATAGGATCTTTAGGATCTTTTTTTAAACCAATAGGATCTTTAGGATCTATTTTTATGGGTTCTCTCTTTCGTTCAAAGATTATTTGCGATTGGAGTGAAAACATTTGGCCCGGTCATGTTTTTTATGGTCAATAGATTCCGTTGTTCGGGATTTTTTATCCTTTTAATATAGTGAAGACATTTCGTGTGTTGATATATTTATATGTGGTGTTGGGAGTGGTTCCTTTTAGTTTATTTGACCCTTTTTATAAAAAAGAGAATTGGGTAAAAAAAATTTATGATTAATATAGATTTGGTTGTTCGTGATTTTTATCTTTTTTTTTTTTTTAATTTAGTGAAGAAATTTCGTGTGTTGATATATTTATGTGGTGTTGGGAGTGATTCTTTTGAATTTATTTGACACTTTTCTTTTAAAATTTTGGGTAAAAATTTTTCACGATTAATAGATTTGGTCTTTCGTGATATTTATCCTTTTTTAATATAGTGAAGAAATTTCGTGTGTTGATATATTTATGTGGCGTTGAAAGTGATTCTTTTGAATTTATTTGACTTTTTTTTTTTTTTTTTAGGACTGGGTAAATTTTTTTTTATGATCAATAGATTTCATCGATCGCGACTTTTATTCTTTTTTTAATATAGCGAAGAAATTTCATGTGGCGATATATTTATGTGGTGTTAGGAGTGATTCTTTTAAATATATATGACGTATATTTAAAAGAATTCGACAATAAATATTAGCTTATTCATAGTATAACTGGAATTTTCTATTTTATTTTAAAATATATTCTGAAGAATACAGCAGGTTTTTTTTATAGGCCTATCTAAAAAAATTATTTAAAAGTTTATGTATGAATAAAAAATTATATCTCTGTGCTCCCAGGATTCATTGAAGTTGACTTGCCTTTTTTTTTTTTTTTTTTTGCGGTATGAGTATTTTCTTACACAATAATTGAAAGATTTTTTTTTTACAATTTGTTTTACGAACATTCCACTATTTTTGGAAACAATAGCAGTTCTCTCCTTTAATCATTTATCACATATTTTGTTTATAGATAAAATGTCTTTTTTTTTTCCCTTTGTCGGTCTCGATTGTAACAAAGATTTCGCAGAATTATTTTCCATAATTGGTCATACTGCAGGGTGACATATAATATGTATATATATATATATATATGTGTGTATATATATATATACATACATATATATATATATATATATATATATATATATATATATATATATATATATATATATATATATATATATATATACAGTATGTGTGTATATATAGGCCTATATACAGTATATATATATATATATATATATATATATATATATATATATATATATATATATATAGAGGCCTATATACAGTATATATATATATATATATATATATATATATATATATATATACATATAAAGCTTAATTGAGGAAAAACATCATTGATATTTTATTGGTAGCATATTTTTTAATATCTTGACAATCTTTGTCAGAAATAACTTAATAGATATTCCTTTTATTTAGAACTTATTCATACTAATATAAATCGCTTACACATCATGAGAATTAGTAATCCGTTTGAAGACTGTGTACGATTTACGATAACTTGATACATAAATTGATTAATTCCATACATTTTATTTAACAACTAGAGGGGCACTCAGTAGAGCGCAGAACTCCGCCGCGGCAGCTTATTTCTCGACCTTTTGCTCAACCTTGGCCTTGATCTTTGAAATTAACATGTATTAATTGGTATGGATTTTCATACACTCAAATATGAACCAAGTTTGAAGTCTCTGTGACAACGATGTCTAAAACTTATGGCTGATTACGTGAATTAGATATTTTGCTTGACCTTTGACCTTGACCTTTGATCTTGACCTTCCACAATTTAATCATTTCCAGCTTTTTATTTTGCTTGACCTTTGACCTTGACCTTCCAAAATTTAATCTTTTCTAGCTTTTTACATAAAAGTTAATCACTGCAAGTTTCATTGCTGTTCGATTAAAATTGTGGCCAGGAAGCTGTTCACAAACACACACACAATCAGGGATGAAAACACAACCTCCTTCCAACTTCGTTGGCGTAGGTAATACACCGCACCAGCGTAATAATGAAATCTCTAGGTTAACAGTCCTTGAATACAACTTTGCACCGGAAACCACCGAAAAACCCTGAAAACAGATTATGCTCCGAAGGACCACAATCCTTCGAAGCAATTCCCTTTGCTAAAATCATCGCCTCGCCCTCGACGTAGCCTGTCCCACGAGCACTCAAGTTCAACCCCAGATCATGTTTCCAAGAACGAGGACCGGGTTATAAAGCTATCACGTCAAATAAAATAGTTTTAACTTCTTTCAGTTTTTAAAAGATTTGTTTGAATATTATCTTTAAACTTAAATAAAGTCTTTGGGATCATCTTTCAGTTTGTAAAAGACAATATTGTATGAAGATGTCTATAAACTCTTTAATAAAGTCTTTGGGGTCACCTTTCAGTTTATAAAAGATAATATTGTATGAATATATCCATAAAATCTATAATAAAGTCTTTGGGATCATCTTTCAGTTTGTGTAGATAA
>NC_090728.1:51474281-51479281 GCF_036898095.1 Palaemon carinicauda | reverse complement strand
TAATGAACAATTGAAATATTTTTTGAAAACCAGTAACAACATTAAAACCAATATTTCATATATAAACTATAAAAAGAATTATGTCAGCCTGTTCAACATAAAAACATATGCTGCAAGTTTGAACTTTGGAAGTACATCCAGAAACATCAAATACACAAATTCCATTTATCTCGGGGTGTTAGATGAGGGATGCAATAGTTCAAACGAGGGACATCACTGGTGGTTAAGTGAGAGCCATTACGACTCACATTTTGGGGTGATTCGCAGGATGGGTACCACGAAGCATGAACTGTAGAGGAGACTATAATGATAAACCTGTGTGATCCAGATAATTTCTGATGGAAACCAGTAACCTGAGATTAGACAGGGCCGAGTGGAAGATTCAAAACTAGTGATAAAATGGTGCGTTACCTCGTCATGGCGTCGGTGCCTCTTGTTGCCGTGACGCCAAGAAAATCAGCCTGTCAATCAACGTCAAAAATGAGGACAGGTGGCGCCAGCTGGTAAGGCGAAGATCTCGCGTTTTGAGATTCTGAGTAGTGGTCATGATAACGTCTAGATAATCCACGAAGATGAAATGCATTTTGAACAAAATAATGAATTCATTTATGCAGTAGATGTATTCACTGTAGATGCCCAGGATGCAACCTGCTTTATTGACAGGATAGCAATTCTTGAAGTTTGTTGGACAAAATGAACTGAAACGTAGGGAAACTGTTAAAAGAATATTTTCGAATATCTTTCTCCTATTAAAAGCCTTTTAGGGGAGGCTGAAAATTGTATAAATTGTATATCTATCTATCAATCTATCTATCTATCTATCTATCTATCCCCCAGTGGGGATACCTTAACATGTTGAAAGAGTTTGTGTATTGTGATGATCAGCAAAGCTGTACTAGTCAGGGCCATTCATACTAAGTTGGTTTGCTGTGAGCGATCAGACTAAAGTCTCCCGCCATCACCAATCCGCAGTGGCCAGCGTAGTGAATTGCCAAACCCCAGACATGAATAAAGACATGTCTGAGGCCTTCGTCGTGCAGTGGACTAGAAACGGCTGCATTTGTTGTTGTTATTGTTGTTGTATGTATATATATATATATATATATATATATATATATATATATATATATATGTATATATATGTATATATGTAAATATGTATAATATATATATATATATATATATATATATATATATATATATATATATATATATATATATATATATATATATATATAAATTATTGACTGGGGCTCGTATCAGAAACATAGTCCATTTCAAACTGGGGTCGCCAGGAAACATTTGTATTCGAATAAGGTAAGAATGAGAACTTACTGCAAAGGAATCAGAGGGAAGGTTATAGTATTCTAGGAAAAGAGAACATATATCGAAGAGGATTATAGCATTTTGACCAAAATATATTTATAAAAGAATGTTTGTCATTCTCTATATATTTCCCCAATTCCAATAAGTTTTTTCTTTTTAAACTGTTCATCTGAACTCATTGCCGAGATTTATGTTTTGGTGGGAAAAGTTTTATTAACCTATTATCAGACAATGAGATTTTCTCAGTTTCTAGGATTTTTAAAATTTTTTAAGAAACATGGATTCTATAAATAAGATTTAAGTTTCTATTTTTATCAGATTTTTACCTCATAATTATTTTTTAGCCATTATATTTGATATATATTTTGTTTTATTAATTTATTTAACATGGAGGCCCTTTGCGTCAATAGGCGTAGGAGATGATGATGATGATTTAACATTAATATAAATAATATATTTTCTTCCCGATGTTATTTGGGCCAGCTCTGTAGGAGTCGAGTTATGCTGGTTATGCTCCTCCTAACAACAACAACAACAACAACAACAACAATAATAATAATAATAATAATAATAATAATAATAATAATAATAATAATAATAATAATCATCTCATGTTTTGAACTTCATCTTTCATGACCGACTTAGAAAAAATGTCCCAAGGTCGCTGTCATCTTCACGCTGACCTTATCTCCTGACAGAAGACAGAAATTCCGATGTGTTTATGAATGACAAGTCAATGTAAATGCCAACATATTTGCTGGGTAAACCTTAGCGAGCAATTGCAAAAGCAGACGAGGAGGGACGTATTCTCCTTCATAATCTATGCTTGAACACGACAGGTCTTCAACAAACCGAGTCTCGTGTTTTTATAAGGAAGAGATCAAATTGGATGAACTCGACGGTGCATAAGTATTTTGAACATATTGAACATTCCTTAGTTATGTCATCAGCTAAACTGTTTATCCATCGCGATGTTGATGGCACCTTTTTTCCACGCTGACCTGTCAATCATTTGTTGGGTTTGGTGTTTGTTAAGACCAAGTGCGGGGATTGAAGATTGATATGTTATTTCTTGGAGATTGTTGATATTTTTTGAAGGGATTATTATTTTTCTTTTGAAGTTCCCTCTCACTCCCACATACTGTACGATAACAAATTTTAAGGTACATTTTTTTTTTTTTTTTTTGTGAATACTTTTCCAAAACAAAAATTGATGTTGAAAATAAGTTATTTCGTGGTGTTTGCTAAAATTTTGAAAGGTATTATTATTTTTTATTGAATTTTTCTCTCAGTCCCACATACTGTGCAATGATAAATTTATAAGGCATCTTTTTTTTTTTTTTTTTTTTTGTGAATGTATTTTTCGAAAACGGAAATAGAAGATTAATATGTTATTTCTTGGAGATTGTTGATATTTTTTAAAGGGATTATTATTTTTCTAATGAAGTTCCCTCTCACTCCCACATACCGTACGATAACAAATTTTAGGGCTCAATTTTTTTTTTTGTCTTTTTTTTGTGAATACTTTTCCAAAACAAAATTTGATGTTGAAAATAAGTTATTTCGTGGTTTTTGCTAATATTTTTGAAAGATATTATTATTTTTTATTGAATTTTTCTCTCAGTCCCACATACTGTGCAATGATAATTTTATAAGGCATCTTTTTTTTTTTTTTTTTTTTTTTTTTTTTTTTTTTTTTTGTGAATGTATTTTTCGAAAACGAAAATAGAAGATTAATATGTTATTTCTTGGTGTTTGTTTAGATTCTTGAAAGGGATTATTATTTTTATTTAATTTCTCTCTCCCATCTCACTCCCACATGCAATAACATACATTTTTAAGGTACATGTTTTTTTTCTAATTTGCCTTGCTAGAAAAATTATATATTTTTAAAGTTGAATTCAAGATTTTGAAAGGTATTATTATTATTATTATTATTATTATTATTATTATTATTATTATTATTATTATTATTATTTACTGAATTCCTCTTTCACTGTCACTTACTGTACAATAACATTAATTTTTAAGACCCTTTTTTTGTGAATTTGCTTTGCCAAAAATTATATATTTATGAAGTTGAATTCAACACGAATTTACTTTTCCAAAAAAATTAGCGTTGAAATCAACATGAAAATTTTTAAAAACATAGTGAAGTTTTTACGCTGAACAAAATCAATTTCCATATTTTAAAACTTGAATGACAAATATTAGTATTATTTTAGTAATCGACATAGAAAAATAAATGAAATCCACGGGAACTTCTCTACTTGCTTAGAAAATGGTGCCCAAGGGGCGTGGTTGGATTCAGGGTATAATTATTATAACCACATGCTTTCCCAACTCAAAAATATATTACCAGTAACTTTTACTAGGAAATGTTCCAGTCACACGAAATATCGTGTTTCTTCTATTTACGGAGAAAGGAGGCCACCTACTGCCATTACATTCTTTTACTCGTCTCTAAAAGAATGACTGATGCTGTGTGACATCTTATTTTTTTTTTTTTCTGAAGTCATCCGGATGTTTTGCCACATTCTTCAACCTCATTCATACTCTTTGGCTGCTGATTCACAGATTGAAACACTGGCGTTTATGTGTAAGCTCAACAACAAAATTGACACAAAAGTTTCCAATAGGACACATAAAGGGTTATAACCTGTTTTTTACGTATAGCTAAGATGGGTGAAAGGAGAATGAAGGTAGTTAGCTAGCTAACTGTGGTAAGGCATGAGTTTTTTTTTTTTTTTTTTTTTTAACTGATAGCTAATATGGGTGTATAGAAAATGAAGGTAGTTAGCTGGCTAACCATGGTAAGGCATGAGGTCTTTTTAACTTTTTTTTTTTTTTTTTTTTTAACCGATAGCTAATATGGATGTATAGAGAATGAAGGTAGTTAACTAGCTAACCATGGTATGGCATGAGGTGTTTTTAACCTCTTTTTTTTTTTTTTTTTTTTTTTTTTTTTTTTTTTTTTTTTTTTTTGAAACTGATAGTTAATATGGGTGTATAGAGAATGAAGGTAGTTAACTAGCTAACCATGGTATGGCATGAGGTGTTTTTAACCTGTTTATGTTTTTTTTTTAGCTGATAGGAAGGATGGAGCTATCAAGCTAGCTAAAAATAGCCGGGAATAGTGTGGAAGGTTAAGTAATAGGTAGTGTATGCGACCCGTCAACAATGACAGGTAAATATTTGGATACATATACACACGCACGCACACACCCCTCTCACCAGGGTATGACTATTCCCTCACCCCCTTATCTGAGGGACGGGGACAGACCGAGTAGTTATACGTTTGGTAGTGCCCCTGACCGCGACCGGAAATAATATATATATATATATATATATATATATATATATATATATATATATATATATATACATATATATATACATATGTATATATATGTGTATATATATATATATATATATATATATATATATATATATATATATATATATATATATATAGCTAGACACTTGCTCTTTATCATATAGAGGAGATAACACCAGAACGAGAACCGATTATTCACCAAATTACCTACTCATAATATTGGTGAGATTAATCATTATCCGTCAATCTATCCAATATTATATACTGAGAATTTGATAACTATTCGGTTCTCATTAAGGTGTTATTAAGTTCAAAACACCTCAAATTGTCCGATGCC
>NC_090728.1:51431781-51469281 GCF_036898095.1 Palaemon carinicauda | reverse complement strand
CTTTTACACCCCAACGTTAGTAATAAAGTTAGAATTGCTTCCTTATTATTCAAGGTTCTCTTTGTCCATATTTAGTGGTAACCTTTAAAATTATGGAGAATTAGCCTATTGACGAAGACTTGCATCTGCAATAGGCTACTTTTTAACTTCACTGCATTCCCGTTTTGTCGCCGTGGTTGCAGATATCAGATGGGGTGTTATTATTATTATTATTATTATTATTATTATTATTAGCTAAGCTACAACCCTAGTTGGAAAAGCAGGAAAAAACCGCTCAGTGAATTATATGTCCTTTAAATTTCACCGCTTGTTTTCAAACCTAAGTTCGGACTATCTTACTCGATAACTGATTCTTTTTATATTCTACTTATGGTTAGTTTAAGAGATTCCGATTGATTTGGGAAACTAATAAAAAAAACACTTTCAACCAAGAGAGCTAAAGTAAGATCAAGTTGAATACAAGTAAACGATAGTGAATTAAGTAAATCTTATAAGAGCTTCAGAAAGATTTAGTAGATCTAGAAGTTTCTTGCGCATCTAGTAATCTAGGAGCTACTATTATATCTAGGAGCTTCCGGTGACTCTAATAGATCTAGGATATGTTAGTTAATCTAGAATATTTAAGAGCTTCAGGTGAATCTAGTAGATCTAGTAATTCCTTGTTAATCTGGTATATCTAAGAACTTCTGGTAAATTATTGATCTAGGATCTACTAGCTAATCTAGAATATTTACGAGCTTCTGGTGAATCTAGTAGATCTAGGAATTACTTGTTAATCTGATATATCTAGGGGCTTCTGGTGAATCTAGTAGATCAAGAAGCTACTAGTTAATCTAGAATATCTAATAGCTTCCGTTGGATCTAGTAATATAGGAGCAGTATATCTAAGAGGTTCTGATGAATCTCGTAAATCAAGAAGCTACTAGTTAATCTAGAATATCTAATAGCTTCCGTCGGATCTAGTAATCTAGGAGCAGTATAATTAAGAGGTTCTGATGAATCTCGTAAATCAAGAAGCTACTAGTTAATCTAGAATATCTAATAGCTTCCGTCGGATCTAGTAATCTAGGAGCAGTATAATTAAGAGGTTCTGATGAATCTAGTAGATCTAGGATCTACTAGTTAATCTAGAATATCTAATAGCTTCCGTCGGATCTAGTAATCTAGGAGCAGTATAATTAAGAGGTTCTGATGAATCTAGTAGATCTAGGATCTACTAGTTAATCTAGAATATCTAATAGTTTCCGTTGGATCTAGTAATCTAGGAGCAGTATATCTAAGAGCTTCTGACGAATCTAGTAAATATAGAAGCTACCAGTTAATCTAGTAGACCTAAGAGCCTCTGGTGAAAAAAATAGTATCAATAGTTTCTGGGAAAGAGGGTATTAATAAAACGAGAATGTGCTAAGAAGGACACACGGACTAAAAGGAATAATCGGGTAGTTGAATCAATAGAACTTCAAAAGTTCAAAGTTGGAGCAAATGTTTTTAAGTTGACCAGGCTGACTTGAGTCTTTTTATAGTTTATATATGACATATCTGTTTTTGACGTTGTTAATAGTTTATATAGGACATATCTGTTTTGACGTTTTTACTGTTTTAGAACAATTTATTGTTAACTTGTTCTCATCATTTATTTATTTCCTTATTTCCTTTCCTCACTGGGCTACCTTTCCCTATTGGAGCCCTTGGGCTTGTAGCATCTTGCTTTTCCAACTAGGGTTGTAGGTTGGCTAGTAATAATAATAACAATAATAACATTGGTAACTAAAGAAGCTGTAATATTGAGCACGTCTTGATATTTTTCTCAGTGAGGAGCAAGGATAATAAAGGCTTCGAATAATGAGGAAGACCCGTTCTGTGAGTGTGGAGGAAGAAAAGGCCTAAAGCCTTTGTGTCCAAGGCCAAGCCAGGGGTAATTTGACAGATGGAGGAATGCTATTTTAATGTGATGAGAACTTAGGATTTTAAAGAAAAAAACTTTAAAATATGTTACTTTTAACGAACTTTGGATTTTAAAGAAAAAAACTTTAGAATGTGTTACTTTTAACGAACTTAGGATTTTAAAGAAAAAAACTTTAGAATGTGTTACTTTTAACGAACTTAGGATTTTAAAGAAAAAAACTTTAGAATATTTTACTTTTAACGAACTTAGGATTTTAAAGAAAAAAAAACTATAAAATATGTTACTTTTAACGATAGGTTCTAAAAGTATAATTTTTTCAGTTAAAATACTTCTCTTATCAGACGACATATTTGTTGTGACTTTGATCCTCCAAATAATATAATTTATGATAATGAGACTGTGTTGAATATATTATAAATGATATCTTTTAACCGCAATTTATTATAATTTTTAATTATTGTTTATTTGATAAGCTCCAGTAAACATGCTTAACTATCAAATTCAAAGTTTCGTAATACATCATATGCTTAGATAACCTAAAAATAGTGTTATATATAAATAGTACAACTAAAAACTACAAAAACATGAGAGAGAGAGAGAGAGAGAGAGAGAGAGAGAGAGAGAGAGAGAGAGAGAGAGAGAGAGAGAGACTTCTCAGTCATTTCTCTCTTTCTCTCTCTCATCAATAGTGCAACGAAAAACTACAAAAAACATGAGAGAGAGAGAGAGAGAGAGAGAGAGAGAGAGAGAGAGAGAGAGAGAGAGAGAGAGAGAGAGACTTCTCAGTCCTCTCTCTCTCTCTCTCTCATCAATAGTGCAACGAAAAACTACAAAAAACATGAGAGAGAGAGAGAGAGAGAGAGAGAGAGAGAGAGAGAGACTTCTCAGTCCTCTCTCTCTCTCTCTCTCTCTCTCTCTCTCTCTCTCTCTCTCTCTCTTTACCCGGCCACCTCTAGACCAACCCCTCTCCCAAGGCTATAAATGTCTGACTTGTACAACATGTTGCTTGCGTGTTGAGCGACCAAAGCTTGTCCATTAGATTATCTGGTGTCATAAATAATGGCAGTTTTATAAACATTGGGATATTTATACACAAACTAACATGTTCGGTTGAGTTTGCAAGTGTTTACATTTATGCGTGTATGAAGTATCGAATGTGAGGAGGATTGGTGTACACACACACACACACACACACACACACACATATATATATATATATATATATATATATATATATATATATATATTGATTGATTGATTGGTTGTGTGTGTGTAAAAAGACTTAATTGTAGTTAGTACTTTATGATGTCAGCAGTATGACGAAAGTACCTACTCCAATCCAGTCTTTTCACTTTTCCTTTCGTGGCTATAATACGTCTCCTGTCAGGCTGTCTTGACTACTACTACTACTACTACTAGTACTACTACTACTAACACACATGTATATATATAATGTGTGTATATATATATATATATATATATATATATATATATATATATATATATATATATATATGTGTGTGTGTGTGTGTGTGTGTGTGTGTATTGTATGTTTTTGGGGCACAGCTGCTCTCTGATGCAATTTTCATTGAAGGCAATTGCCTTAGTGACGTCAATGTGTTTCCTACAGAAATCTTCATATTTTCGTAGTTGCTTCTGATTCTCCGGCATTAGCCTTTGCTCCAAGAAACTATGATTATTCCTTTTCTTTTATTTTATCACTACAGTACTGTTTCGAAAAACCTTTTTCTTTATCCAGTGGTTACTAATATACGTTATATTACAAATCATTTTATATTTGAGAGTTCAGATACAATTATGATTGATTCAAAGATTATATTTTAGATTTTATAAAAGATGTAAAATTAAAAGGAGAATTAATACAATTATGACTGATTTAAAGATTATATTTTAAATTTTATATAAATGAAAATTAAAAGGGAAGATTAAAAATATATATTCAATGAACATTTTGAAGAAATTAAGTGAGGATATGCTTAAATATATTTACACACACACATAAACACAATCACACGTACAAGCATGCACCCTTGCAGAGCCTATCCGTTTTGCAGGTCAGGTCAGGCGGTCAAGACCGCTCAGCTGTCAGGGTCACGCATGCGCTAGGGTCACTTGGCATCTGCAGAGCCGTTACTACTCTGGGAGGCGAAGTTACCGATGAAGACGGTATTATATCAGTGCAGAAGGGCATACCTCTTCTCTACTTCGAGCCTGCTCTCTGCTTGGGGGTAGAGTGTAGTTAGATTCTTATTGAATATTCAATGAGAGCCCCTGGGAGACGAAGCTTGAAGCTTTCAGCTTGTATGAACCTACCGTAGGTGCTCTCCTTTTGAGCAACCTTGGTTCCATTTACTAGTTCTTTCAGGAAGGGATTTTGGTTGTAGAGATCGAAGTAATATTGGTGTATTACCTTCCGATTTCTCTGGGCCAGCATGCGTCTTCGGAGTGCCGTGGTAATATGTCCGATGTAGTCTTTTTATTTGGCTTGAAGTAAAGTTGGAAAGCAACATCGCCTAGCTTAGATGATCTAGGAGCAACGGCGCTGCGGATGATTACTATTATTATTACTTGCTAAGCTACAACCCTAGTTGGAAAAGCAGGATGCTATAAGCCTAGGGGCACCAACAGGGTGAACTGCCCAGTGAGGAAAGGAAACAAGGAAAAAAAATATTCCAAGAACAGTAACATTAAAATAAATATTACCTATATAAACTGAAAAAACTTTAACGAAAGATGAGGAGGAGAAATTAGATAGAATAGAGTGGTTGAGTGTACCCTCCATCAAGGATGGTACAGAGGCTATGTCACTACCCAAGTCTAGAGAACAATGGTTTGATTTTGGAGTGACCTCCACCACGTACTTGACCCTGACAGCAGAATGGTCTTGACCGACTGACCTGATCTGCAAGACAGATGGTCTCTGTAATTGTACAAACCTGCACGTGTGTTTGTGTGTAAATATATTTGAAAATATACACAGTTAATTTCTCGATGATATAGAATCTTAGGAATTTTGAGATATTTTCAATTTCTCTTTTTCTTCTTGATTTTTATAACATTTAAAATATAATTTTAAAATGAATTAATCATTATTTTGTCTGAACCCTCATATGTAAAAGAAATTGTAATATACATATAAATAATATATATATATATATGTATATATATATATATATATATATATGCATATATATATATATATATATATATATATATATATATATATATATATATATATATATATATATAAAGATTATTAGATAATTAGGTAGACATAATCCACAACGAAAGTAAACAATTCCTCTATACTGCTGGTCGTTTGTTCATCAAATTTAAGCAACGTTGATCCGATCAGAAATTAAAGGGCTGGGCACATGTAAATGACAAAACTCAGCTGAACATCCTTACCTCAGTCTTGATTATTTTTAGCTGAAAGGGAAGATGGGTGAAAAGAGAATGAAGACAGTTAGCTAACTAACCATGGTAGGTAATATTTTCAAAAGTCAAGTATTAGTTAGAGTAATATAAGGTTTGAGTAATATTTATATAAAGGTACATTTTTCTTATATGGTCTTAAAGTTAATTTAGTACAGGGACGTTACCACATCGGCCACCACAACCCTATAGCCATTTTGATTTATCGTAGACTGAAGTAGTAAGTAGTTGACCCTATATGAGAAAGGAAAGGAAAAATCCATAGCAACTACTAGTCTATATGTCTGACTTCAGAAATTCAAATATGAAACAATATTTTTTTATGTTGTACTGGCTGACATAAGTCTCTCTTCATAGTTTATACATGACAGATCTATTTTAACGTTGTTACTTAAGTTATTTTATATTCTTGATTCATTACTACTCATAGTTTAATTATGTCCTTATTTTATTTCCTCGCAGCTAATTTTTTTTTTCCTGTTGGAGCCCTAAGACTTGTAGCATCCTGCTTTTCCAACTAGGGTTCTATCATAGCTAATAATAATAATAATAATAATAATAATAATAATAATAATCCCAGCTAGTACAGAGGTAACGTATTCGCCTAGCATACGTATGGCAACAGACCAATCCCCGCCCTAGACCGTGAGTTTAAGCTGTTTATTGATGAGGCCACTTCTGTGGTTGGGCACCACACTGTGGGCTTGGGCTTGCCTAGGTGACGTTCTGGTGAGCTTCTATTCTGATGAGACTGGAACTGAAACCAGACACCTTTAACCTTTAATAATAATAATAATAATAATAATAATGTGTTTGCCACACAGGCCACAGGTTAATGGCCATTGCTCTGCAAGATGGGCAGTGTCAACCATTCCAATCTACAGAAACGACTTAGGCCTAAAGTATTCCTTAGACCTTGCATAAGTCGGTTTCTTTGAATTTTTTCTATTTTTTAAGTTCTTTGAATGGTTTCTTTATTTCCTAGTAATATTATGGGCATTCCTCGAATACTTTTATTTTAGTCTTCGGTTTTATATATATATATATATATATATATATATATATATATATATATATATATATATATATATATATATATATATATATATATATATATATACATGTTCATTTCTTAATGCATCCAAAGGAAAAAAATCTGATATCTTGTATCCAGTAAGGATACCACACCAGAGAGAGAGAGAGAGAGAGAGAGAGAGAGAGAGAGAGAGAGAGAGAGAGAGAGAGAGAGAGAGAGAGATACATTTGAATTATCTGTTCATTTCTCAATACATCCAAAGGAAAATTATCAGATGATAGATTAAATTCAGTAAGGTTACCACGTTCAGCTGGGCTGAGGACTATGAAGCGCGAAATAAGATATGATGATTGGAGAAGTATTGAATTAAAAAGCTCAAGATAGAGATGATTGGCGAAATCTAACAGAGATGATGATGATGATGATGAAAATAAAGTTTACCACACCAGAGAGAGAGAGAGAGAGAGAGAGAGAGAGAGAGAGAGAGAGAGAGAGAGCTTGTCTCATTTCCCCCTCCAGAATGTTTCCTTTACGGTTTGAAGCTACAAAAGAAACCGCTCGCATCCGAGACAACTGCCAGACCTCGAAACAAGCTCAGTTATTCTTTGTTTGGCATCCTTAGAGGTTCCTTTGTTTTCCTCGTTAGTGGTTTTCTTTGTATATCGCAAGTTGCTTGTTTACGCTTTGTGTCAGTCTGGATCACGTGACATACGCCGTAAGGCGATAGGCGGAGGAAAGGGGGCCACCAGGTTCAATAGCCCAAACTCATTAATTTTGTTTGTGGCATGTGCATATACACACGGCAAGTGTTACACACGTGTGTGTGTGTGTGCTCCGTGCTTAAGTTTGCGTACGTGCCAAAAGCGTATGTAACTTAATTGAGTCATTAACTGCTTATTGGGGCAAGGACAGACTTCATATGGACTTAATTGTTGATCATTACCTCTGCAATATATATTAGGTCTAAACTATTCCATGTTAGCTGATTATTTTAAATTTTTATCATGGTTTATATAAAATAATTTCTCTATATTTTAAAAAAATAGGCCCTTTGAAAATCGACGGTTTTAATTAGCAAACAGAACAACGAGGATTTGTTCCCAATACTATACGCTTCATTGCAACACTTAGGCCTACGACTTCTCTGATGCATGGACTTCTGCTTTACTTCAAAACTAGGCCTACTTCTCGTTGGCCAACGACGATATTTTTTTCTTTCATAGCCACCAAATTCTTCATTGCAGCACTTAGGACTACGAATTTTGTGTCTAATTCATGGATTTCTTCTGTTTTACTTCAAAACTAGGCCTACCTCCCATAGGCCGATGAAGATAATTTTTCTATCTTAGTCACCAATTTCTTCATTGCAACACTTAGGCCTACGGCTTTTCTGATTCATGGATTTCTTGTGTTTTACTTCAAAACTAGACCTACCTCCCATAGGCCGATGAAGATAATTTTTCTATCTTAGCCACCAATTTCTTTGCAACACTTAGGCCTACGACTTTTGTGTCTAATTCATGGATTTCTTCTGTTATACTTCAAAACTAGACCTACCTCCCATAGGCCGATGAAGATAAGTTTTCTATCTTAGCCACCAATTTCTTCATTGCAACACTTAGGCCTACGGCTTTTCTGATTCATAGACTTCTGTTTTACTTCAAAACTAGGCCTACTTCTTATAGGCCGATGACGACAAGTTTTCTTTCTTAGCCACCAACATTTTCATTGCAACGACTTTTGTGTTTGATTCATAGACTTCTGTTTTACTTCAAAACTAGGCCTACTTCTTACAGGCCGATGAAGATAATTTTTTCTATCTCAGCCACCATTTTCTTCATTGCAACACTTAGGCCTACGGTTTTTCTAATTCATGGTTTACTTCAAAACTAGGCCTACTTCTTATAGGCCGATGAAGATAATTTTTCTTTCTTACTCACAAATTTCTATGAAAAGTCTTCAAAAAGCGAAAAATTATACGATTTTTTCCTTTCCTTGTCGCTTATAAGCCCCACGCAGCTTCCAAGGTCATAATGCTGATAGCAACAGCGGCGCCAAAACAACTAAAAAAAAATCATTGCCTTTTTTTACATTTTTTTTTTGTTTAGTATCGCGAGCAAGATCACAGCTCGCCTCAAAGGAAGAGCAGACATCTGGCCGGATGTCCACACTGATGTCCCACTTGTGGTGAGTGTCTTGGCTGTTTTGTTCGCTGTCAGCTTCATCTGATGTCCTGGGAGGACACCTGCACATCGAGATCACTCAGGTCAAATAGAGGGTTTAGGAACTTTGCTTTCTTTTTTTCCTGTTTTTTTTATCTCATTTTGTTTACGCTCACTAGTCTATATTCCTCTATTATATATATATATATATATATATATATATATATATATATATATATATATATATATATATATATATATACTGTATATATATGAATATATATATATATATATTTATATATATATATATATATATATATATATATATATATATATATATGAAAGATCTATTTAATGTTGTTACTGTTCTTAAAATATTTTATTTTGATTGTTTATTATCTTGTAGTTTATTTATTTCCTTGTTTCCTTTCCTCACTGGACTATTTTTTTCCTGTTGGAGCCCTTGTTTATATATGAGGGATCTAATTTAGGGCGGTTGCTGTTCTTAAAATATTTTATTTTGATGGTTTATTATCTTGTAGTTTATTTATTTCCTTGTTTCGTATCCACACTGGGTTATTTTTTCCCTGTTGGAGCCATTGGACTTAAAGCATCTGTCTTTTCCAACTAGGGTTGTAGCTTAGCTTGTAATAATAATAATAATAATAATAATAATAATAATAAGCATTTTATCACAATTTAGTCTACTTATTTAACAGTTGTTCCTATGAAACTATATATGGGATATAAAAGTTTAAGATATTGAAAAAAAAAAAGACCCTGGGACTAAACTGCTTTTCCTAATTTTATTCAAATTCAATTAATTATTCTGGCAATGTTTAAACTACAGAATAAGAAAAAGATCATTATAGTTATATCCGTTCTTTGCTTTTCTTTTTGGTTTCTGTAAATTTTGAAGTAAATATCTTCGTTTTCTTTTTATTAGCATTGGTGAAGATAGGCCTACAGTTTTACCCTATATTTTTAGTCGTATGGGACTAATGAATACAATTTTGATATTCTTTATATATAGCTGTTATTTTATTTCTAATTTATTTTCTTTCTCTTATATAGTTTTAAATACGCGAAGATATGCCTACAGTTTTACTCTATATTTTAAGTCGTATGGGACTAATGAATACAATTTTGATATGCTTTATATATAGCTGTTTTTTTTATTTCTAATTTATTTTCTTTCTCTTATATACTTTTAAATACGTTTAATTATTCAAGAGTATTTTTATCTAATTGGGCTAGTTAATATACAAACTTTTTTTAATTAATTAACATTTTATCGACCTATCTTCCTTTAATTATAGTAAATCAAGTGCTTTCTACGTCGATGACCATAATTATTGTGACGGCAGCTTTTTATCTTCTGTGTAGCTTCAGCTTCTCTTTCGATGTGACAGGTCATTTGCTTCCTCAAGTAGGCCTAAGGAATCTTCCTTAAATAGGCCTAATGATTCTTTTTGGGATTTCTCTTCATCGCTTGTTCAGTATTTGTTTCGTGATTTTTTATTTATTATTTATCAGAGAAGGTAGTATTTTATTATAAATATTTTCTTTAAGTCAATACACAGGATACAGCGAGATTGGAACATATTCTCTCTCTCTCTCTCTCTCTCTCTCTCCTCTCTCTCTCTCTCTCTCTCTCTCTCTCTCTCTCTCTGTGTGAAAGCCTTCAAATCACTGAAATAAAACCTCACCATCTTTGATTAGAAGCGAAGTTTTTATGTCGGTCGGAAGGATAAATCACGATTGTTTGTTGAGGCATCATTAATCTCTGAACACCGCCATAATACACAAGTCGGTCTAATTCTGTTTGTTGTTAGACGGAGGAAAACATGCTCGGCGAGATGTCCCTAATGGCGGATGGTAGGGAGAGTATAAATAGAAGACGCACGTAAAGATAACACTGTTCAACAAACCACGAAAGCTAAACAAACTGACTAATGATGCTTGCTGAGGAAGACGACTTAATCGACGCCCATAATTTTTCTCTCAAGTGTAAGCCGGGGGTGAGGTGGAGTGAGAGTGGGAGAGTCCCCCCCCCCCCTCCTTCCCCCAGGTCCCTTCGGGATAAGGAGAGAGGCAAAGAGAAAAAGGATATATAGTTTCTTATAGTTTAGAGGATCCTGGGTAGTTAGATTTGAAGTTTTTTTAGGTGATAGGTAAGATGTGTGAAAGGAGAATGAGGGCTGTTACTAGCTAGCCATGGTAGGAATCTCCCCTAGATAGTAAAGAGCAAGTGTCTGGCTATATATATATATATATATATATATATATATATATATATATATATATATATATATATATATATATACTTGATAGGGATCACCCCTATATAATAAAGATGGATCTGTTATAACTACAGAAGATGAAGAAAGACAACGTTGTATGGAACACTCAAGTGAGGTTATGAATAGGAGATACGAAGGGAATAATTTGATTGATATACCTGAAGCTGATGAATTCAGTGTTTGAAGTCGAAGCTATCATTAAAAAACTCAAGAGGTGAAAAGCCCCTGGATATGATGGAATAACTGCTGAGATGATACTGGCCGAAAATGAAGTGACTCCCAGACTACTTTAAAGATTATTTTGTAGAATGTGGCATGAAGAGGCAAAACCTGATGAATGGGAGTTAGGAGTGTTGGTGAAAATGGCAGAAAAAGGAGACCTGACTGATTGCAATATTTACAGGGGCATAACACTTACGTCACTTGTTGTGAAAATATATAGTATGCTTATTCCAAAGAGACTGGAGAGAAAGATTGATGAAAAGCTGACTTGAACAAGCAGTATTTCGAAAAGGTAGAAGCCGCACTGACCAAATTTTCATTTTGAGACATGTTGTACAGCTATGCGTAGAATATAGAAATCCCCTTTTGATGGCATTTGTGGACTATGAAAAAGCCTTTTATAGTGTGCACCGACCAATGTGTTATTAAGGAATTCCTCTTAAATATGGTAATTTGATTAAGTCTGTTCATGAGCATAACAAGTGCAAAGTTAATGTTAATGGAGTCTTATCAAATTAATTTCCAGTGAACAGCAGAGTACTCCAAGGGAATGTGTTGTCACCTATGTTGTTTATCCTCATGGATTTTATAATGAGTAGAATAGTCGGAGATAGTGGAGAAGGATTGGACTGGATTAGTGATAGGAAATTAGCAGACCTAGAGTATGCTGATGATGCTGTCCTTGTTAGCAGAACACCACATGATTTGCAATGCTTGCTTACCAGAATGCATGAATTATCACACGAGGTTGGGCTGAAGATAAATAGTTGCAATGGAAGCTGAAATATCAATAGAAGGAGAAAAGATTAATGAGGTAGAATTATTTGAGTATTTAGGAACTATGATCTCTAGTACAGGGTCTTTAGAATTAGAGTTTAGTGATAGATTGAAAAAAGCAAATCAGACAATGGCTAGATTAAGTATAATTTGGAAATAAAATTGCCTGAAATTACATATAAAAATCAGATTATTTATCACTTTAGTGAGATCGGTGTTACTATATGGACATGAGTCATGGTCTGATAATGAAACAATCTCCCATAGATTTATTAGATTTGAGAACAAAGCCTTCAGAAGGATATTGGGAGTTAAATGGAAGGACAAAATTAGAAATGAAACTATAAGAGAGGTTACTCGAGTGCCATATGTGGATGAGATCATGATGAGGGGTAAGTGGAAATGATTTGGGCATGCTCTTCACACCTCCCAAGAGAGATTAGTTAACTAAACGTTCAGCTGGGCTCCACAAGGCACTAGAAGAGTTGGAAGACCCAGGCTTACATGGCTGAGGACTATGAAGCGCGAAGTAGGAGAAGTATTGAATTAAAAGCTCAAGATAGAGATGACTGGCGAAATCTAACCGAGGCCCTTTGCGTCAATAGGCGTAGGATATATATATACATAGAGAGAGAGAGAGAGAGAGAGAGAGAGAGAGAGAGATTTGCTTATGACGGTCTTTAGAACAAACCAGAAACAATATTACACCGAATATGCCTACGTTAACCGCTAAATAAAGGAATAAAATTCGAATAACAAAGTAGTTAGATTTTCGTCTTTAGAATCGAAGCGCTCCGAACAAAGCTACTTTTTAAACCACCATTAGGGAGGCTTCTTCCTTTCCTGTTTCCAGGAGTGGTGATGGTGTTGCAAAGCTAGTCCCATACGCTCAAAGGTAGAGTGTGCGTAGTCTATCAGATTTTTGTTTTTCTTAGGGCAAAGGTCTCTCTTTTCGAATCCCAGAATTATTATTGACACGGATGAACGAGAAATTCTCTAACCTCACGACCCCAAACCAGATGCAGACGGATGTTGAAGTGATTACAGATTATCCGTTATTCGATGACGGAAGTGGACGAACTGTGAGAAGGTTTAGCTCTGATAAGTACCACCCGGATCTTTCAATTTACGTGGAAGAAACGCTTCGATGTGAGATTTCTTTTCAGTGTGGTCGTACTTTTTTTTTGCCGTAACAAGGGAATTCGACATTTAAGAATAGCCTTTGCCTGTCTCCTACGACCCGGGTGTAAATAAAAACTTGCTGAAAACCGGTATGCCCAACTCTTCTGGCGCCAACCTCCAAAACCGAAGAAAGGTTATGGTGATATGTAAATATCACACACACACACACACACACACACACACATATATATATATATATACATATATATATATATATATATATATATATATATATATATATATATATATATATAGTATATATATTCCCCAAGCCATGAGACCAAAATTAAAAGGTATGGAGAGCTTTTGGGAAACATGATGAGAACATGAAATTTAAGATACCACTTTCTCTAAAAAGAAAAGTATTGAATCAGATGGTCCCACAAGTATATATATATATATATATATATATATATATATATATATATATATATATATATATATATATATATATATACTAGGAGCCTTACTAAAGCCTTGGGACATAAGCTTGTTACAAGTCAAAGATCAATGGGAAGAATAGCGATGGGAATAACACTGAGACATAAAAGATACTACCGCTAGAGAGGTATGGGGTCCTTTGACTGGCCAGACAGTACTACATTGGATCCTTCTCTCTGGTTACGGTTCACTTTCCCCTTGTCTACACATACACCGAATAGTCTGGCTTATTCTTTACAGACTCACCTCTGTCTTCATACACCTAACAACACTGAAATTACCAAACAATTCTTCTTCGCTCAAGGATTCAACTGCTGTACTGTAATTATTCAGTGGCTACTTTCCTCTTGGTAAGGGTAGTAGAGACTCTTTAGCTATGGTAAGCAGCTCCTCTAGGAGATGGTCACTTCAAAATCAAACCGTTGTTCTCTAGTCTTCGGTAGTACCATAGCCTCTGTACCATGGTCTTCCACTATCTTGGCTTAGAGTTCTCTTGCTTGAAAGTACACTGGGGCACTCTATTCAATCTTATATCTCTTCTTCTTGTTTTGTTAAAGTTTTTATTGTTTATATAGGAAATATTTATTTTAAAGTTGTTACTGTTCTTAAGATATTTTAGTTTTCCTGGTTTTCTTTACTCACTGGGCTATTTTCCCGTTTGTGACCCCTGTGCTTATAATATCCTGCTTTTCCAACTAGTAATAATAATAATAATAATAATAATAATAATAATAATACGAGAGCAAAATAAAGTAGGGGATATTCCAACAATTTAGATACTGTAAAGAAATTGAAGTGTTCAGGACTGCTGAATAGTTAAGGGTATAAAGAAATTGGGACAGAAAGAATGAGATATGAAGAATTTGAGTGGAGGAGAATCATGCAAAGAGCAAACAGGAATAATAAAACATCGTCAGTTACGGTCGTGTAACATTAACACCACTGTAATTTCCTTGATAAAATAGTACTTTGGAAACCAGTAAATAACTACCATTACTCAGAACAGAGAGAGAGAGAGAGAGAGAGAGAGAGAGAGAGAGAGAGAGAGAGAGAGAGAGAGAGAGAGAGAGAGAGAGAGAGTCACTATGACATGTTACATTCCACGAAAGACTTATTCTTTTTAAGCGGGTTGGTTATAATAATTATCCTCCTAATCGTCTCTCTCTCTCTCTCTCTCTCTCTCTCTCGGGAGATATTTAATCGTGATCAGGGATGAGACTAAAGAGGCAGACTATATAAATAGCTATCATTTATACGCATCCATATCATGTTCGTCTATTGTGCAGTAAATAATGACAACAACATTAACAACAACAACAACTACTACCAAAAGAACAGCAGCAATGACATTGGAAACGGTCACATTCACTCTCTTATCACCACCATGATAATGATAATATTAGTGGAAGAGAAGACGGAATGCCGTGCGCAATAGTCCCAGTTTTAATGTGTTCCATTATCACGGAGCCCGAGGAACCCTGGCATTCGCTACGGGACACCCGGCGTCCATCGTTGGTAATTATTAGAGAAATGAGAACGTCTCCAGTTACAATTGACACCCAAGTCGTTACAAGGGAAAGGAGGAGAAGGAGAAGGAGAGAGACTTTGAGCCTAAAGATGAAGACGAGTTGTTGCGAGCTATGTTGTAGTACCAGAATTGAGTTCGTGAACTTGAAGATGATTAGAGTTGAGAGTTATTTCAATTTAGTTTAGTTTGTTTAATATGTACTAGACCCTTTTCCACCTTGCAAATCTTGTATTTTGGACTAGCCCTTGTGTGGTCAGTTACAATTTCATGATGATTTAAAACGAGCCTAAAGATGAAGACGAGTTGTAGCAAGCTATGTTGTAGTACCAGAATTTAGTTCTTGAACTTAAAGTTGATGAGAGTTGAGAGTTATTTCAATTTAGTTTAGTTTGTTTAATATGTACTAGACCCCACCTTGCAACTGATGTATTTTGGACTAGCCCTTGTGTGGTCAGTTACAATTTCATGATGATTTAAAACAAGATGTAGACCACATATAGTTTAGACTTCTCGTTTCCCACTGTAGCTATTTTCCACTTGATAAAGGTAGATACTTAAAGTTAATAAGAGTTAAGAGCTATTTTTATTAATTTCATTTTTTATAATCTATAATGGACCCTTTTCCACCTTGCAAATGCTGTATTGTGGAATAGCCCTTGTGTGGTCAGTTACACTTTCATCATGATTTAAAACAACACAAAGATCTTTCCTGATTTACTGTATATCAGTTCTAGACGTCTCGTTTCTCATTGTAATTTTTTTGTGGCTACTTTCAACTTGATAAAAGTAGAGATTCTTTTGCTATGGTTAAATAGCTCTTCTAGGAGAAGGACATTACACAATGAAACCATTGTTCTATAGTTTTGGGTAGTGCTATAGCCTCTGTACCATTGTCTTCCATATTGTCTTGGCTTAGAGTTCTCTTGCTTGAGGGTACATTCGGGTACATTATTCTGTTTCCTTATTTCTTTTCCTCACTGGACTTTTTTTCCTCTGATGGAGCCTTAAGGGGTATTGCATCATGCTTTTCAAACTAGGATTGTAGCTTAGTAAATAATAATAATAATAATGATGATGAAAATAATAATGATAATAATAATAATAATATGAAGAGGTCTGATTCTTTCTCAAATCTCCACCAGAACAATTATTCAGCTCTTCCTATTTTCCAGTTCATTGAAACTACATCACATATCGTCTAATTTTAAAAGCCTTTCCGCGTATTGGAATTTCCCAATTTTCGTGTACTAAGCATTGCTAAATTACTCTGCTCTACCTTGATTTTCTCTACCTACTTCCATGAAAACTAATTATGTAACAAGGTAGCAGAGATCTAGTACCCCTTGGGCACCAGCCACCCGTTGAGATACTACCGCTAGAGAATTATGGGGTACTTTGACTGGCCAGACAGTACAACATTGGATCCTTCCCTCTGCTTACAGTTCACTTTCCCTTTGCCCACATATACACCGATAAGTCTGGCCTATTCTTTACAGATTCTCCTCTGTCCTCATACACCTGACAACACTGAGATTACCAAATAATTCTTCTTCACCCAAGGGGTTAACTACTGCACTGTAATAGTTCAGTGGGTACTTTCCTCTTGGTAAGGGTAGAAGAGACTCTAGCTGTGGTAAGTAGCTCTTCTATGAGAAGGACACTCCAAAATCAAACCATTGTTCTCTAGTCTTGGGTAGTGTCATAGCCTCTGTACCATGGACTTCCACTATCTTGGGTTAGAGTTCTCTTGCTTGAGGGTACACTCGGCACACTATTCTATCTAATTTATATTCCTCTTGTTTTGTTAAAGTTTTCATAGTTTATATAGGAAATGTCTATTTTAATGTTGTTACTGTTCTTGCAATATTTTATTTTTCCCCGTTCCCTTTCGTCACTGGGATATTTTCCCTGTTGGGGCCCCTGGGCTTGTAGCGTCCTGCTTTTCCAACTAGGATTCTTCTCTTTCGCCTTAGTAGTGCCTGGTCTATGACTTTAGCTGCTCATTCTGGGCTATGTATCTCTTGCTGCGGAGTTTTGGCAAGGTTGGTAGTTTCAAGTCAGAGGCAAAAGACATTTTGACTTTATGTTAGCTACTGCGACGTATGAGGTAAAAGATGGACGAAATTGAGTGATTTCATTTTCGAAGATATTGATCATTTAACTTTAGAATGATCTATATTATATAGGTATATAGATTTAAGTCTCTCTCTCTCTCTCTCTCTCTCTCTCTCTCTCTCTCTCTCTCAATCCTTATTCAAAATAGTTTGTTTGTAAATATTAAAAAAATGTACATAAGTCAAATATATAAATGAATATCTCGTAACATAAGAACCTCTCTCTCTCTCTCTCTCTCTCTCTCTCTCTCTCTCTCTCTCTCTCTCTCTCTCTCTCTCTCTCTATTTTCCCTTTGTAAATATTAAAAAGGATACTTGAGTCAAATATATAAATATCTCGCAACATAAGAATCTCTCTCTCTCTCTCTCTCTCTCTCTCTCTCTCTCTCTCTCTCTCTCTCTCTCTCTCTCTCTCTCTTATTTTCCCTTTGTAAATATTAAAAAGGATACTTGAGTCAAATATATAAATATCTCGCAACATAAGAATCTCTCTCTCTCTCTCTCTCTCTCTCTCTCTCTCTCTCTCTCTCTCCTCTCTCTCTCTCTCTCTCTCTATTCTGGAAACTATGACAATAGCTCGACCTTTTATATTTCTTTGTTCCGGTTATGTGTCTGTAAATATGTAAGAACTATGTATATAAAATTCACTGTACTTAAATGAACATTTCATGTAAAAATTTAAATATCTGATCTACAGAGCGAGGTAGAAATAAGATAATAAAACATCATTTTTTTTTGTAAAAAAAAAAAAAATTACCGACAAGTCTTACTAACAAGAAAAAGTCTGCTCAACTAATTTGATTTGACAAGATTGTGACTTGGACCACTTCACATACTTCTCATTATCCTGTTTAAGGTATATTTTTGTTATGTTGTATTTCCTGTTATTTTCTTGTTATTTTGATTTACGTTTATTTTCTTCTTTTGCTGCTCTGAACTTTTTTTTTTTTTTTTTTTTTTTTGCATTGTTTCGGACAACAGCGTAACAGAGAATTCTTAACCTACAGTAGTATAGAGCTTAATTGTCACCCTGTAGCAAAGTTGCCAAGGGCAGAGATGTAAACTACCGCAATGGTTGTTAAACGAGGGATATATAACATAACGAAAATTAGCCCTTATATACCGTCATCACCCTTTGGGGAAAGGCATCTCCATGTGCTGTGTCTCTCTCCCAGTTGTAAATAGCTGACGCATGTTGTTCTAATGGACGTTATTCCATCTTGCCGCCTTTCCCAGCACCGACTCCGTAAGCGTAGCAGACACTTCCTCGACACCCAGATCCAGAAAACGGTGAGTAACGACTTCGCCACTATCACCAACACCACCACCACCACCTCCAGCAGCAGGAGAAGCAGCAGCAGCACCAACAAGCAGAGCGCTACCATCCACAAACACCAATGATTAGAAGATGCAATATAAAAACAGCAGTAGAATGGATAGTGAAATGGCCAAGTTACATAAACAATGACGAGGTCATATCAAACATTAGGTAGAAAGACCCCTGAGATTAGGTAGAAAGACCCCTGAGATTAGGTAGAAAGACCTCTGAGTCTAGAGTGTTAGTTGGGAACATTTGATGACAAACACAGATCTTGAATCTGTTGGTGGAGTGTTGAAATATAATGATTATAATTAGGTTACTAGTGATATCAATAAAGATCATATTTTGCTGAATATTCTTAACAGTATTGCACTGATAAAGTAAGAAGCCGTTGAGATAAAGACTAGCTGGGTGAAACATTCCAACATTTTTGAGAGATGTTAATTCATTAAAGTAATTACATATTAAAGTAAAGGACTCTAATAACTGTTAATGCTGACGTTCGCAACTATAAGATTACACATTAAATGATAGATATGAAAATAATTACCATCTAACAGAGCTAGATCCTGGCGAAAATTATAGCATTCAGGTCAGATAACGCTTTCTAGTTGTGTACCATCCATATGATTTACTACCACTTTTTATTATTTAATTTACATCGTCTATCAAGAAAATTAATTGAACATAACTAACGCAGTGGGTAAGAATCCATTTCGGTAGCTATAAGCAAAGGGGATAATGTAAAGTTAGTTTATATTGTACAGTACAGTGCATCAGAATTGATCAACTCAAAATCCCCCTCTGTCCAACCATTTTTCAATTTAGGGAAATTTCGAGGACTGATCATCCTTTAATGAAATGTATAGCTTTGAATAATAGCCTGATAAATTTTATGAAAATTATAACATACATGTAACTGGAAAATGTCTTAGGATAATAGATGCCACCTTAGTATCCGCAGTCAATAAGAGTTAGATATCTTGGTATGTTCAGGAACAACCCAGATTACCACCAAGATTGTAAAAGGTTTAAAAAGTTAAAGACTAAATATAGATTTTATGGTATCAAGCTTTGAAATTTGAACTTTCTTCAGAACAAAATTCGAGTCCAGTTAGTATGACGTTATTCAATCTTGTTCAGAAGGGAAACGCAGAAATTATTTGAATGAAATTTGGCCATTGCATTGAGCAATATCAAAGGATATTGCAGGAGTTCTACTGCTCTTTTGTTGCTTCTTCGAAAAAAAAATGAAACAAATACACATTGCTTTATTTTGCTTATTAAGATCTGTAGAGCTTTTTGACTGCTTGCCATATCATTTAAGAAAGCAAACAATTCTACTACCTTAGCATATGGTGCTTTGACTTATTCATAACTTTGTGTTGCCAAACATTATCATCATCATTTGTTTCCCTACCTTCTACTCCTCTTATCATTCTCTTTCCTGTCCTTCTTTTCTTGTTTTTTCTTTTCAAAGGTTGTTTGTGATAGTTTGGTCTCCTTTGATTGCAGTATAGTTCGAAAATTCTTGTAGAGCCTAGAAAATTGCCGCTGAAGGACCGTGGACATGTTAATTAGTTATTAATTTTTTTGTCTCTAATTAACTCTGTATACAAAGTGCAGCCTATATGAAATTTCCTTATTTTACCCATATTTCTAATACACTACCTGATAACCAGACAACCTGTAGACCTCTCCTTCAAGTAAGTCATTACGCTATGAGAACATTGTAGACTGTTCATGGAATGGACTTTCTCTGATCAGATTTCACGACATTTCAACTCGTTTGTTGTAGCCATAGAGATTCATGACTCTCCTGCTCCTGAGACCAGTTGAAAAATGCTTTGCACGTTGATGATAAGTGTATCAGTTTCGAAATCAGACTGCCCGTGCATGCATATTTTATACCGTTGTGTTGAATACATATGATACTCTTATTAACTTGGGGAAAATTCCTGTGTAACGCAGTACTACTTCTAAATTTTAGCTTAACACAGTGAGGGTAAAGAGTACTTGACGATTTGTCGTAAGTCGATATAGAAATGGATTTTTCTTAGAATTCATTTTTTTTTAATGAATCGGTGGATTCAGGTCCCATTTGTAAGTGATGTCTTTTGTTATTCTGATCTTGCATTTTGTGTTTGTTAGAATAAGTGCTCACTAATTCCTGTTGATGAAAACATTTACTAAAACAGTTACTTTTGTCCCCTTGATACAGTGAAAGATAGAGTAACTTGCATGTGCAAGAACTATTTTTTTTTCTAGTTTTGTTAGATTTAAGTCTTGTTTATTACGTAAGTTGTGATACAAATAAGATTCTAGCTATAGTTTATTTACATAGGTGGTTGCAATGTTGACTCCATACATGTGGTGATGCTTCAGCTAAATACTTTGAAATTTGAAATCATTAGTTTTGTGTGAATAGAAACCATGATCTGTTAATTAAGTTATGGTAATGGGTTCTTTTGCATAATAATGGTCTCAGAAATCTTCTCAAGCCCTATTTTTAAACACCCATTTTTGTCTCCACTCATGGGTCACTGTTTTGAGTAAGGGTCTCGGTTGACATAGTTCCAGTTTAATTTAGAACTTCAACAGTGCATTGTAAACCGGCGGAACTAGTAAATAGAGCTTCTTTTTTTTTCTAAATGATGTTGAATATGATCTATGTAGGTCTAACGAATCTAAGAAATATTTGTTCAAATTTGTATTGCTTATACAGCACACTCACAACATATGCAAATTTTGATTGTCCAATTGATGTGGGGTATTTCAACAAAACATTGCCATCACTTGGAATTTCCAATACCAAATACTAGCGTTAGTTATATAATCCCATCTTTTACAACATTGTGTATGGAAGGGGAAGTATATGTAATTAAGTATCTAGCTTTAGGTTCAATAGTTTATGAAGTATTTGTGGCTACAGTTAGGCATAGGAGGAAATTTACCTTTGGAATTGAAATATTGATTGTAGTACAATTTTACGTGAAATGGTTGACAGCGGTAAAAGGTATAATGTTTACCCAACACTTTGCATAAGATGGGAGTCAACTGTATATATATATATATATATATATATATATATATATATATATATATATATATATGTGTGTGTGTGTGTGTGTGTGTATGGAGTACATATGCATCTCCGCCTGGAGATTAGATAAAACCGTTGGGTTAATCGTTAACTCCCATTAATAACGATAATGCATATTATGTGTTTACTTAAGAGTAAGATACTGAGATTGACAATAGACTTCGCTTGTGAGTTTTGCCGGAAATGACTCTCAGAAACGGATAGTTAATTGAATCACGAATCACAGAGGAATACAGATAAATCCCAATGTCTTAAGTAATATTCTAAGTGATTGTTTAAACAGAAATTTATGGGGTTATTGAGCTTGATTAATGCAACGCAAAGAACGCCCCCTACATAGAAGCTCTCAGGAGTGATTGAAAAATTAATAAGAAATTAATGAAGCTTTCTATGATATGGAATAATTAAGAAGAAATTAAAGACGCTTTCTATTATAGGAAATAATTAAGAGGAAATTGAAGGCGCTTTCTATTATAGGAAATAATTAAGAAGAAATTAAAGGCGCTTTTTATCATAGGAAATAATTGGGAGAAATTAATGACGCTTTTTATCATAGGAAATAATTAAGAAGAAATTTATGACGCTTTTTATTATAGGAAATAATTAAGAAGAAATTAATGACGCCTTTTATTATAAGAAATAATTAAGAAGAAATTAAATGCACTTTCTATTATAGGAAATAATTAAGAAGAAATTAATGACTCTTTTTATTATAAGAAATAATTAAGAAGAAATTAAAGGCGCTTTCTATTATAGGAAATAATTAAGAAGAAATTAATGACGCTTTTTATCATAGGAAATAATTAAGAAGAAATTAATGACGCTTACTATTATAGGAAATAATTAAGAAGAAATTAAAGGCGCATTCCATTATAGGAAATAATTAAGAAGAAATTAAAGGCGCTTTCTATTATAGGAAATAATTAAGAAGAAATTGATGACGCTTTCTATTATACGAAATAATTAAGAAGAAATTAAAGGAACTTTCTATTATAGGAAATAATTAAGAAGAAATTTATGACGCTTTCTATTATAGGAAATAAGAAGAAATTAAAGGCGCTTTCTATTATAGGAAATAATTAAGAAGAAATTGATGACGCTTTCTATTATAGGAAATAATTAAGAAGAAATTAAAGGCGCTTTCTATTATAGGAAATAATTAAGAAGAAAGTGATGACGCTTTCTATTATAGGAAATAATTAAGAAGAAATTGATGACGCTTTCTATTATAGGAAATAATTAAGAAGAAATCAAAGGCGCTTTCTATTATAGGAAATAATTAAGAAGAAATCAAAGGCGCTTTCTATTATAGGAAATAATTAAGAAGAAATCAAAGGCGCTTTCTATTATAGGAAATAATTAAGAAGAAATTGATGACGCTTTCTATTATAGGAAATAATTAAGAAGAAATCAAAGGCGCTTTCTATTATAGGAAATAATTAAGAAGAAATTGATGACGCTTTCTATTATAGGAAATAATTAAGAAGAAATTAATGACGCTTTCTATTATAGGAAATAATTAAGAAGAAAGTGATGACGCTTTCTATTATAGGAAATAATTAAGAAGAAATTAATGACGCTTTTTATTATAAGAAATGATTAAGAAGTAATTAAAGACGCTTTCTATCATAGGAGATAATTAAGAAGAAATTAATGACGCTTTTTATTATAGGAAATAATTAAGAAGAAACTAATGACGCTTTCTATTACAGGAAATAATTAAGCAGAAATTAAAGGCGCTTTCTATTATAGGAAATAATTAAGAAATTAATGACACTTTCTATTATAGGAAATAATTCTTAGCATATGAATTAATCCCACGTTAACTAATCTAATGGGGTTAGATATTTACAACTGCCTTGATATAACAGCTCTATTCACACCAATAGCTGATGTTTCGTTGATAAATAAAAAATGTATTTAAAGAAATAACTTTTTATTTAGATGCTGCTGCCGATCCTCAATTAACAATCAACTAATACATCTTGGAAAAGAAGTAATCTCACCATAACAGATAACTAATATCTTATAAGAGGTGATTAATATTATATTGTGGGCGATTAATATCAAATGGGAGATCATTAACATCTTGACTAACACAAGCTGAGTTATTAATACGTAATCTATTCTAAATTATTGGGAATATATAATTGATAGATAACGAGTTGCAAGGTCTATTGATTGACAATCTTGAATTATTACTCACTTCATTCCTGATTCTTTAGCAGTAAGAGTTATCAGTTTATTGTTAATATCTTAGTACCGAATTTAATTTGATTTTTTTCTTATCAATGAAATATTCTCTTACATCTTGTAAAGCTCTTCTTTTTGCGTTGTGTGTATGTGTGTGTGTGTGTGTGTGTGTGTATGTATGCATGAAAGTGAGATCAAGTTACGTAGACCCAAAGCCCCTTAATAATCATTCTATGTATGGAAGTATATATACATATACATATATATATATATATATATATATATATATATATATATATATATATATATAGTGTGAGTACGTACGTACGTACTTATCTCATCAAATAGTATATTAACCACGACAGTGCCATGTTTGCCATCCAGCCATTAGGCAAATAGAACACGATTTATTATCTCATTCCCCCTCGCATAAACATACATGTATGTCAATACATACATGCAAGAGCATACTGTAATACATTCTGAATTATCCTCATAAAAAAGAATGAACACTAATGTAGATACTTTCCATCTTCCACTCTCAAAACTGTTGGTGTTTTTGCAACGGCCGCCGAAACAGCGAGAGGACCTCTTGCGAACCGTCGATTGCAACAAGAATTGCCAGTACAGGTCGGAGGTGCCGGTCTGCGGCACCAACGGCCAGACGTACGACTCGATGTGCGATCTGGAACGAGACCACTGCAAGAAGGCGAACGTCGATTTGTTGCATTCTGGAGAATGCACACGTGAGTACAGGCTGTTGTTGTTTTCAATTTGTTCGTTTTGAAAGGGCTAATATGGGGAGAGTAGTGTTATTTGTTGTTTTGAAAGGGCCGATTAAGGGGCTCTAGTGTAATTTGTTTTGGGAGGACCAACATAGGGAGTGTAGTGTTATTTTTTGTTTTTTAGGGGCCAATATGGGGAGTCGAGTGTTATTTGTTGTTTGAAAGGGCTGATGAAGGGAGTGTAGTGTTATTTATTGTTTTGAAAGGGCCGACAAAGGGAGTTTAGTGTTATTTGTTGTTTTGAAAGTGCCAATATGGGGAGTCTAGTGGTATTTGTTGATTTGAAAGGGCCGATATGGGGAGTCTAGTGTTATTTGTTGTTTTGAAAGGGCCAGTATGAGAAGCGTAGTGTTATTTGTTGTTTTAAAAGGGCCAGTATGAGGTGTCGAGTGTTATTTGTTGTTTTGAAAGGGCCAATATGGGGAGTCGAGTGTTATTTGTTGTTTTGAAAGGGCCAATATGGGGTGTCGAGTGTTATTTGTTGTTTTGAAAGGGCCAATATGGGGTGTCGAGTGTTATTTGTTGTTTTGAAAGGGCTAGTATGGGGTGTCGAGTGTTATTTGTTGTTTTGAAAGGGCTAGTATGGGGTGTCGAGTGTTATTTGTTGTTTTGAAAGGGCCAATATGGGGTGTCGAGTGTTATTTGGTATTTTGAAAGTGCCAATATGGGGAGTCTAGTGGTATTTGTTTATTTGAAAGGGCCAGTATGAGAAGCGTAGTGTTATTTGTTGTTTTGAAAGGGTCAATATGGGGTGTCGAGTGTTATTTGTTGTTTTGAAAGGGCCAATATGGGGTATCGAGTGTTATTTGTTGTTTTGAAAGGGCCAATATGGGGTGTCGAGTGTTATTTGTTTTGTAAGGGCCAGTATGAGAAGCGTAGTGTTATTTGTTGTTTTGAAAGGGTCAATATGGGGTGTCGAGTGTTATTTGTTGTTTTGAAAGGGCCAATATGGGGTATCGAGTGTTATTTGTTGTTTTGAAAGGGCCAATATGGGGTGTCGAGTGTTATTTGTTGTTTTGAAAGGGCTAGTATGGGGTGTCGAGTGTTATTTGTTGTTTTGAAAGGGCTAGTATGGGGTGTCGAGTGTTATTTGTTGTTTTGAAAGGGCCAATATGGGGTGTCGAGTGTTATTTGGTATTTTGAAAGTGCCAATATGGGGAGTCTAGTGGTATTTGTTTATTTGAAAGGGCCAGTATGAGAAGCGTAGTGTTATTTGTTGTTTTGAAAGGGTCAATATGGGGTGTCGAGTGTTATTTGTTGTTTTGAAAGGGCCAATATGGGGTATCGAGTGTTATTTGTTGTTTTGAAAGGGCCAATATGGGGTGTCGAGTGTTATTTGTTGTTTTGAAAAGGCCAATATGGGGTGTCGAGTGTTAGTTGTTGTTTTGAAAGGGTCAATATGGGGTGCCGAGTGTTATTTGTTGTTTTGAAAGGGCCATTATGGGGTGTCAGAGTGTTATTTGTTGTTTTGTAAGGACCAGTATGAGAAACGTAGTGTTATTTGTTGTTTTGAAAGGACCAATATGGGGTGTCGAGTGTTATTTGTTGTTTTGAAAGGGCCAATATGGGGTGTCGAGTGTTATTTGTTGTTTTGAAAGGGCCAATATTGGGTGTCGAGTGTTATTTGTTGTTTTGAAAGGGCCAATATGGGGTGTTGAGTGTTATTTGTTGTTTTGAAAGGGCCAATATGGGGTGTCGAGTGTTATTTGTTGTTTTGAAAGGGCCAATATGGGTTGTCAGAGTGTTATTTGTTGTTTTGTAAGGGCCAGTATGAGAAGCGTAGTGTTATTTGTTGTTTTGAAAGGACCAATATGGGGTGTCGAGTGTTATTTGTTTTGTAAGGGCCAGTATGAGAAGCGTAGTGTTATTTGTTGTTTTGAAAGGGCCAATATGGGGTGCCGAGTGTTATTTATTGTTTTGAAAAGGCCAATATGGGGTGTCGAGTGTTATTTGTTGTTTTGTAAGGGCCAGTATGAGAAGCGTAGTGTTATTTGTTGTTTTGAAAGGGCCAATATGGGGTGTCGAGTGTTATTTGTTGTTTTGTAAGGGCCAGTATGAGAAGGGTTGTGTTATTTGTTGTTTTGAAAGGGCCAATATGGGGTGTCGAGTGTTATTTGTTGTTTTTTAAGGGCCAGTATGAGAAGCGTAGTGTTATTTGTTGTTTTGAAAAGGCCAATATGGGGTGTCGAGTGTTTTTTGTTGTTTTGTAAGGGCCAGTATGAGAAGCGTAGTGTTATTTGTTGTTTTGAAAGGACCAATATGGGGTGTTGAGTGTTATTTGTTGTTTTGTAAGGGCCAGTATGAGAAGCGTAGTGTTATTTGTTGTTTTGAAAGGGCCAATATGGGAGTCGAGTGTTATTTGTTGTTTTGTAAGGGCCAGTATGAGAAGCGTATTGTTATTTGTTGTTTTGAAAGGGCCAATATGGGGTGTCGAGTGTTTGTTTTGTAAGGGCCAGTATGAGAAGTGTATTGTTATTTGTTGTTTTGAAAGGGCCAATATGGGGTGTCGAGTGTTATTTGTTGTTTTGAAAAGGCCAATATGGGGTGTCTAGTGTTATTTGTTGTTTTGAAAGGGCCAATATGGGGTGTCGAGTGTTACTTGTTGTTTTGTAAGGGCCAGTATGAGAAGCGTATTGTTGTTTGTTGTTTTGAGAGGACCTATATGGGGTGTCGAGTGTTATTTGTTGTTTTGTAAGGGCCAGTATGAGAAGCATAGTGTTATTTGAAATTTTGTAAGGGCCAATATGGGGAGTCGAGTGTTATTTGTTGCTTTGAAAGGGCCAATATGGGGAGTCGAGTGTTATTTGTTGTTTTGAAAGGGCCAATATGGGGAGTCGAGTGTTACTTGTTGTTTTGAAAGGGCCAATATGGGGAATCGAGTGTTATTTGTTGTTTTGAAAAGGCCAATATAGGAGTCGAGTGTTATTTGTTGTTTTGAAAGGGCCAATATGGGAGTCGAGTGTTATTTGTTATTTTGAAAGGGCCAATATGGGGAATCAAGTGTTATTTGGTGTTATGAAAGGGCCAATATGGGGAGTCGAGTGTTATTTGTTGTTTTGTAAGAGCCAGTATGAGAAGTGTAGTGTTATTTTTTGTTTTGAAAGGGCCAATATGGGGAGTCGAGTATTATTTGTTGTTTCGAAAGGGCCAATATGGGGAGTCGAGTGTTATTTGTTGTTTTGAATGGGCCAATATGGGGAGTCGAGTGTTATTTATTGTTTTGAAAGGGCCAATATGGGGAATCAAGTGTTATTTGGTGTTATGAAAGGGCCAATATGGGGAGTCAAGTGTTATTTGTTATTTTGAAAGGGCCAGTATGGGGAGTCTAGTGTTATTTGTTGTTTTGAAAGGGCCAATATGCGGAGTTAAGTGTTATTTGTTGTTTTGAAAGGGCCGATTAAGGGAGTCTAGTGTTATTTGCTTTTTCAACTTTTTGTAATGAATTATTAATCTAAATGTAGTTTTTAAAGGGCAAAATATAAAGGGATTTCTAATTAAAGGGAGTAGATTGATTTTCAGAATTATCTATGATGAATGTTTTATGAATTACCAATTTTCTGTAGGGAATTAACCCCTTTTTACCTTTTGTTAGGAATTACTATTTTAAATTGTTCTTTCTTCTTTTTTCTTTTCTCCTTCTATGATAACGATTACTCTCTCTCTCTCTCTCTCTCTCTCTCTCTCTCTCTAGATAAATTATATGCCATTATAGCTGTTCTAAGCTTCTTCCTTATATTCTCTCTCTCTCTCTCTCTCTCTCTCTCTCTCTCTCTCTCTCGAGCTTCTCTAGATAAATTATATGTCATTATAGCTGTTCTTAGCTTCTTCCTCATGTACTCTCTCTCTCTCTCTCTCTCTCTCTCTCTCTCTTCGACCTTCTCTAGATAAATTATATGCCATTATAGCTGTCCTTAGCTTCTTCCTCATGTACTCTCTCTCTCTCTCTCTCTCTCTCTCTCTCTCTCGAGCTTCTCTAGATAAATTATATGCCATTATAGCTGTTCTTAGCTTCTTCCTCTCTCTCTCTCTCTCTCTCTCTCTCTCTCTCTCTCTTCGAGCTTCTCTAGATAAATTATATGCCATTATAGCTGTTCTTAGCTTCTTCCTCTCTCTCTCTCTCTCTCTCTCTCTCTCTCTCTTCGAGCTTCTCTAGATAAATTATATGCCATTATAGCTGTTCTTAGCTTCTACCTCTCTCTCTCTCTCTCTCTCTCTCTCTCTCTCTCGAGCTTCTCTAGATAAATTATATGCCATAACAACTTTTCTTTAGCTTCTTCCTCATGTACTCTCTCTCTCTCTCTCTCTCTCTCTCTCTCTCTCTCCGAGCTTCTCTAGATAAATTATATGCCATAACAGCTTTTCTTTAGCTTCTTCCTCATGTACTCTCTCTCTCTCTCTCTCTCTCTCTCTCTCTGTCTCTCTCTCTCTCTCTCTCTCTCTCTCTCTCTCTCATCAATATTATAGTCACTTACGGTACGTTTGATCGACGTCACAATCATGACTTCACACTCGCGTAATCATTACTTGTAATTGCCCTTAACAGAAGGAGAATGTTATCCACATTTTCTATAATGAACTTCTCACATTATCTCATTACCATACCATTATATCTATTGGGGGACGATGACTTTCCACCGTGACGCCACGTCATTCGCTTTGTCAATAAATCTTGATAAAAAAAAGGAAAATTGTATATGATTTCCAGTTCTTTTCTGATTACTATTTTGATGGATATATTCTAAATAACATTCAATACCATGGGGCCTTTGTCACGACTTGATTAACCCTGGATTTCATAATTCACCCTTTGTGTACTTTTCTCCGGATGCAATAATGATAGATTTGTGTCTCCTTTATGATGGTTTTGTGTTTTCTGTGTCAGGTGTGTTTCCTTTGCCAGGTGTGTTTCCTTTGTCAGGTGTGTTTCCTTTGTCAGCTGTGTTTTTCCTTTGTCAGGTGTGTTTCCTTTGCCAGGTGTGTTTCCTTTGTCAGATATGTGTCTACTTTGTCAGCTTTTTGTTTCCTTTATTAGCTTGGTGTTTTCTTTGTCAGCTGTGTTCCCTTTGCTAGTTTTGTGTTTCCTTTGTCAGCTTTATTTTTCCTTTGTCAGCTTGTTGTTTCCTTTGTCAGCTTTTTGTTTCCTGTGTTAGCTTGGTGTTTCCTTTGTCCGATTTATGTTTCATTTGTCAGCTTTATGTTTGACAGATTTGTGTTTCGTTTATCAGCTGTGTTTCGTTTGTCAGCTTTGTGTTTTGTATGTCAGGTGTGTTTCCTTTGTCAGGTGTGTTTCCTTTGTCCGCTTTGTGTTTCCTTTGTCAACTTTGTGTTTGACAGCTTTCTGTTTCGTTTGTCAGCTGTGTTTCGTTTGGCATCTGCATTCTGTTTGTCAGCTTTGTGTTTCGTTTGTCAGCTTTGTTTCTTTTTTCAGCTTTGTGTTTCTTTTGTCAGCTTTTTATTTTCTTTGTTATCTTGGTGTTACCTTTGTGTTTGATAGCTTTGTGTTTCGTTTGTCAGTTTTGTGTTTCGTTTGGCAGATACGTTTCGTTTATCAGCTTTGTGTTTCGTTTGTCAGCTGTTTCCTTTGTCAGCTTTGTGTTTCATTTGTCAGCTTTGTGTTTATTTTGTCAGCTGTGTTTCCTGTGTCAGCTTTGTGTTTTCTTTATCAGCTTTGTGTCTCCTTTGTCAGCTCTTTGTTTCCTTTGTTAGCTTGGTGTTTCCTTTTTCAGCTCTGTGTTTCCTTAGTCAACTTTGTGTTTCCTTTGTCAGCTTTGTGTTTCCTTTTCAGCTTTGTGTCTCCTATGTCAGCTTTTTGTTTCGCTTCCTTTGCCAGCTTTGTGTTTCCTTAGTCAACTTTGTGTTTCCTTTGTCAGCTTTGTGTTTCCTTTGTCAGATTTGTGTTTCCTTAGTCAACTTTGTGTTTCATTTGTCAGTTCTGTGTTTCCTTTGACATCTGTTTCGTTTGTCAGCTTTGTGTTTCGGTTGTCGGCTTTGTGTTTCTTTTGTCAACTGTTTTTCCTTTGTCAGGTTTGTGTTCCTTTGTCAGGTTTATGTTTCCTTTGTCAGCCTTGTGGTTCCTTTATGGCAGCCTTTGCTGGGAAACAGACGTCACTCGTTACGTGACATATTGAGTTTCTTTTGTTTCATTTGTATCTGTTTTGACGCTGTTACTGTTTTTAGAATGATATATTATCAATTTATTCTCATCATTTATTTATTTCCTTATTTCCTTCCCTCACTGGGCTATTTTTCCCTGTTAGAGCCCTTGGGCTTATAGCATCTTGCTTTTCCAACTAGGGTTGTAGCTTGGCTAGTAATAATAATAATAATAATAATAATAATAATAATAATAATAATAATAATAGGGCTTTGTATACTGCCATACACTTCTGAGGTTAAATCTATTCTTTAAAAGTCCCAATTTAAAATTTAAAAAACAATTTAAAATAATCATATTTTCTCCTATGAAAAGGATTTTGGTTAGATGATTTAGTTAGATATCACAATAAAGTATCGGAAAATTATTAATTCATATTATCCATTTTTTTCAATTAATTTTCTATGACAAATATCCTAAAAAAAAAAAAATCTAATTTTCGCCCAATTCCTAACTGGTCCTGGTGCTTGACCTCTGACATAATCCAGACCAATCCAAATCTTGCAAACATTACAATCCATTTGGGTCAGCCCCTTACATTATTATCTCTATTTTTTTTCCTTATCACCCAAGGGACACTATAAATATGTTTCTGTTTTTTTTAATATATATATATATATATATATATTATATACTGCATATATATACATATATATATACACTATATATATATATGTATATATATATATATATATATATACTGTATATATGTATATGTATATATATATATACTATATATATATATACAGTATATATATATATATATACAGTATATATATATGTATAAATATGTTTCTGTTTTATTAATATATGTATAAATATATATATATATATATATATATATATACTGCATATATATACATATATATATATACACTATATATATATATACTATACTGTATATATATATATATATACTATATATATATATATATATATATATATACTGTATATATATGTATATATATATATATATATACTGTATATATATATGTATATATATATATATATATATACATATATATATACTGTATATATATGTATATATATATATATATATATATATATTCCTTTTTTTTGGTAACGAGAAATAAAATGTGCAACAGCCATCCAAAGAACAATTGGAGATGCACTGCTCTTTTCTACATTTTTTTCCAACTCAAAAGGTCAACTGATAAAACAATAGCTGAAACTGAAACTGAATGAGCAGTGGTAATAGCCACAAAATATAACACCATCATAATTCCACAATTCATTTTTGAGGCATGAATTCAAGCAGTACCTTTTATTGAATGCAGAATTGAATTTATTGAATACAGAATTGAATATGGGAGATATTTATTTTAATGTTGATACTCTTCTTAAAATATTCTATTTTTCCTTGTTTCCTTTCCTCATTGGGCTATTTTTTCCTGTTGGAGCCTCAGGGGCTTATAGCATCCTGCTTTTCCATCTAGGGTAGTAGCTTAGCAATTAATAATAATAATAATAGTAATAATAATAATATTATTATTATTATTACTATCCAAGCTACAACCCTAGTTGGAAAAGCAAGATTCTATAAGCACAGGGGCTCCAACAGGGAAAAATAGCCCAGTGAGGAAAGGAAATAAGGAAATAAATAATGAAGAGAACAAATTAACAATAAATCATTCTAAAAAAGTAACAACGTCAAAACAGACATGTCACATATAAACTATTAACAACATCAAAAACAAATATGTCATAAATAAACTATAGAAAGACTCATGTCGCCTGGTCAACAAAAAAGCATATAATAATATTATTATTATTATTATTATTATTATTATTATTATCTTATAACTCCCAACTTTCCTGTTGAACGTACTCCCTGGCTACAACACCTAGAAATGGCCCGAAGTCCAAAGAACAAATCGAATATACAAACATATGAATCCTAGGAAATCCAAAACTAAAATGAAGAAATATAAAAGGACAAGGAACTTGACTGCGAGGATTGCAGTGGATTTAGTTGAACATAAACAGCTCTGGGGGGAACTGCCAGAGGATTATGTATGAAATTCCGACTTTAAAGAGCTAAATGAATCGAGTAAACAAAATGATTTACTTGTGAGGCCTGGGTCAACGCACAATTGCTCAGGCCACGGCTTGAAGAAGCTGACGCAGTTATGTGGAATTTTTTTTAGAGGTTTAAAGGTCCATAATGAATGGCAGAGGCGAGGGAGAGTGACAGTGCCCTGGGAAGCAGGACAGTGCCCTGGAAGCAGGACAGTGCCCTGGGAAGCAGGACAGTGCCCTGGCAAGCAGGACAGTGCCCTGGCTAGCAGGACAGTGCCCTGGCATGCAGGACAGTGCCCTGGCAAGCAGGACAGTGCCCTGGCTAGCAGGACAGTGCCCTGGCAAGCAGGACAGTGCCCTGGGAAGCAGGACAGTGCCCTGGCAAGCAGGACAGTGCCCTGGCTAGCAGACAGTGCCCTAGCAAGCAGGACAGTGCCCTAGATACTGACCATATATATATATGATCACCGTCCAAGGCCCCTCTACATCCAAGCTAGGATCAGGGAGGGCCAGGCAATGGATGTTGATGACTCAGCAGGTAGACCTATAGGCTCCCCCTAACCCCCAACCTTAGCTCACAAGGATGGTGAGATTGCAACCACTAAAGGAACTAACCAGTTTGAGCGGGACTTGAACACCAGTCTGGCTATCACCAGTCAGGGACGTTACCAAATAAGCCAACACAAGGTGCTTGGGACAATTGGTTTATAAATGTTAGTTTTTAATTTTTTAGAGATGGATAGATACGCATAAATGTCTCCGTTTAGAATCTCAACACTGTGAGACTTCTGTATAACACTGTAGGTACATAATGCAACTGTATTCTGGAAGTTCCTACACCCTGGGATTTCGTCCATCACTCAGAAGTTAGTGTAGGAATGTGGCAGTGACTGTTGTTCTTTTTTATTCTGGAGCCACCCATTTTAGGGGAAATGGTGTAATTTTTATATGTATTACACACACACATACTGTATATATAGATATATATGTATATATATATATATATATATATATATATAGGTGTGTGTGTGTGTGTATATATATATATACATTATATACTTGCTAAGCTACAACCCTAATTGGAAAGGCAGGATGCTATTAGCCCAGGGCCCCAACAGGGAAAATAGCCCAGTGAGGAAAGGAAATAAAGAAAAATAAAATATTTTATGAACAGTAACAACATTAAAATAGATATTTCTTATATAAACTATAAAAAATTTAACAAAACAAGAGGAAGAGAAATTAGATAGAATGGTGTGCCCGAGTGTACCCTCAAGCAAGAGCAAGAACTCTAACCCAAGAAGCAGTGGAATACAAGATATTGATACTTGTAAGGAAAAGTAAAATCCCATTTTCTCCCTTTAAGTTGGAAGTTTTTTTCAAGTGCTGAAACTTAATTAGTGTTTCAGTAAGAGTTTCACTGCAGTGAATATCACTGGTGCAGAACTGACCTGGCACAGATATCACTTCCTGTCTCGAAATTTATTTGTAGTGAGCAAACAGAAGTTGATTTTATTTCATACTTTTGACACAGTATCTAAATCAGTACACTACCCCCTTCTCTCTCTCTCTCTCTCTCTCTCTCTCTCTCTCTCTCTCTCTCTCTCAAGCTTTCATTCATATTCCTTCTACCGTCATTTCTTTTTCGTTCTGTCATAAATCTCTCTCTCTCTCTCTCCTCTCTCTCTCTCTCTCTCTCTCTCTCTCTCTCTCTCTCTCAAGCTTTCATTCATATTCCTTCTACCGTCATTTCTTTTTCGTTCTGTCATAAATCTCTCTCTCTCTCTCTCTCTCTCTCTCTCTCAAGCTTTCATTCATATTCCTTCTACCGTCATTTCTTTTTCGTTCTGTCATAAATCTCTCCCCCCCCCTCTCTCTCTCTCTCTCTCTCTCTCTCTCTCTCTCTCTCTCTCTCTCTCGCAAGCTTTCATTCATATTCCTTCCCCTTCCATTCCTTTTCTTTCTTTCTCTCTCTCTCTCTCTCTCTCTCTCTCTCTCTCTCTCTCTCTCTCTCTCTCTCTCTCTCCTCTCTCTCTCTCTCTCTCTCGATGACTAATGGACAGCTAATAGAAGCATTCAAAATTCTTAAAGGAATAACAAATGTAGATTACAACAGCCTCTCATGCTTAGCACAAATCAGTCCAGAGGTAACGGATACAAACTGTAATTGAAAATATACAGCATCACCACTCACTGTAGTATTTTCTTTACATACAAAATGGTTAAATGTATGGAACAGACATTCAGCGGGTGTAGTGAATAGTAACACGGTAAACGATTTCAAGAATAAGTTAGACGAGATCATTAGAAACTCTCTGAACGTTTAAAATTCGCTATACCCAAGAGCGCATGGAGTCTCCACAGATGGACTAAAGAGTCTTTGAGACATCCAAAATCCTTGTAACTCGCACTATTTAAGGGTCATTGCAGTGTTCTTTCGTTTACTATCTATACTTGATATATATATACTTCTATTCTACCTTCATTTCTACTTCTATTCTCCTTTCTTAATGACCAATCTCTTGTAGCTTTTACCTCAGTGAAACTCTAGGGGTTTCTCTTGATTTCACTTGGGCACTGCATAGCCTCAGAGGCTCCAGTGCCGACTATATAGCCCAAAATCCTACTAAATTGCACACACTTTTCTCCTTTAAGCTCCCATACCTTAATTCTAGATCTGAATTGCTCACACTTTTCTACTGTAAGCTCCCATACATTAAATATAATGATAATTTCTGTCATTTAGCATCTGTTATCATAAAATCATCATCTCTTAAAAAACACTTACACCATATAAACGCATCCTGATAATGTGGTGTACATAGAGCATGCGTAGAAAGAAATTTTACCTCCAAGATGGCTGCCGAAGTATGCCATTTTAGGTCTTGTTTTCACATCCCATCCAGAAGCAAAATGCCACATTGTATTGTTTCATGGAAAGCTCTGTCACGACTGTTTGTTGTCTCTTAATTCGTCTTCTCTAACAAGAGTGAGCATTTAGATTTTCTGTAAGTTATTTAGGCCTTAAGGATTGACACCATAATACTGTAACCGTCTTGTGAGATTGTCAATAGGTTCAGTAGGGTATGAATACAGGGATTTGTGTATTAATTATATGCCTGTTGAAGATAAACTATTTACAGCATCTCAGATTTTGTTACTTTCAAATAAATGAAATATACCTTATTTGCATCTTAAACTTAGCTGAATAAACCTTATTAATCTTAATTCACAAAAAATTTACCCAGACTAAACCTTTTCAAAAAAATGTTCTTTAAAAATCTCATGCATTTGATAATCTTTCTCCCTACAGTTGCCGAAAAATGCATGATTCGTCGGAACTACCAGCTGGGACAATTATCCTCTGGGAAATTAGTCTCGTCCCAACCTGTCTACCAGACGGGTCTTACGCACCAGTCCAGTGCCACAACTTCACCATGTTCTGTTGGTGCTCGACAGTCAATGGTGACATCATCACGGGGACTGTTACCAAGGATGAAATGCCCCAATGTTTAGGTAAGTTAATGGAAACTACTTGCTTACTATGTGCAAAAACATGTTAGGACATGACACATTTATATTCAGTATATACTGAAGCACATCACACAGGAAAAACTAACGTTCCAGTGATTAGATAAGATTTGCTTGTTAATCTGCCAAAAAAATCATACAAAAGTGCAGAGAGATTAAACTTGATATGCATTCACAGATAACATCGTAGATTATAAAATGCCACATTTTAAACTCCTATTATTTCTCTTTTTGCTGATTATCTATTTTCTCCCTGTAGGAAATCTCACTTCAGCACCACCACTGGATCCTCCACAACAAGGCAAGTCTGAAGGCAAAAGAAAGGGGAACATAGAGTCGAGGACAAACGCTCCCTCTCCCTCTCTGTGGATACCTCGCTTCCTCCGGGTGACGCCCGCCAGCCTCCTACCTCCTTAGGTTCCAGTGCGTCCGTGCGTCCCCCTTGTGTCACCACAAAGCTATTCTAATGATCGAAATCATCTCCCATTTTATCTCTGTCCTCTCTAGCCACAAATCACACGCACAATTATAGAAGCCAATTCTAGCACCTGTTTCAATGTCTCACGCCAGATATACGTTTGAAATCTCCCGCCAATTTTCATAAACAACAACTCTCAAACATCTTTTCTGTTATATTCTCACATTCTTAAGGATTATAGAAGCCAATTCTAGCACCTGTTTCAAAGTCTCACGCCAGATATACGTTTGAAATCTCCCGCCAATTTTCATAAACAACAACTCTCAAACATCTTTTCTGTTATAGTCTCACATTCTTAAGGTAGCACATTCACACGCAATTATTCTCTCAGTTTCACGTGTGGCATATTTGATTAATTATAAGAACACGCTTTTGCACAGTGATGCCTGCATGTACAAAAATCCACCACCCAGAGCCTCACAAGACGCCGGCTCGGTTAGCCTATGCTCGTATGTTATGGCTGAATGGCACATACCCTTTGCTGCTGCGAGTCTTTGCTTCGCCTGATAAAATGTCATTTTCGTAGGAAAACTTCTTTTCTCAAAAATCTACTGCAGGTTAAAACACAAACGGTTTAGGTAATGTAAACGCCAGTAGTTCTAGCCCCTAGTGAGGTATGATACCTCTGTCGATGTGGCCCTGTATTAGCCCTCTTTTCTGTACAAAGATAGTTGTGGTAATTATAATTGTACCCAGTTAGTTGCGGTAAATATACTTGTACAGGTATATATTTTGCTCATATTTTAAGATATACTGTATAGGAATTTT
>NC_090728.1:51416781-51426781 GCF_036898095.1 Palaemon carinicauda | reverse complement strand
TATATATATATATATATATATATATATATATATACATATATATATATATATATATACTGTGTATATGTACACGTGTATATATATATATATATATATATATATATATATATATATATATATATGTATATATATATATATATATATATATATATATATATATGTATATATATACGTATATATATATGTGCATATATATATATATTAATCATTTCTATTAGTTTTTCTTTTATAGTTTATCTGTTTTTCAATTATCCATCTACTGATCTCTCTTAAAACAATCGAACCATGGCTACAGAGGTTAACATCACAGGGGCTTTGTACCGTCAGTAATCTTTATTATATTTCTCTTAATGTTATCGAGATCGCAAAACATACACAAATACACTTTATCAATTCTAATATTTCACTGATTCATCTGCTTTGAATGAAATAAATCAAAATATCATAAACAAAAAATAATGCAATTTATAGCTTCATTTCCTGACTTTTCCTCCTTGCTAACAATCATCCATCAGTAATCAAAATTAAGGGTGGCGTTTGAGAGGATAGAGATTATACCCCACAAAAAGATGAAAACTTAAAAAATCGTGATTTTGTAAAAATTGGGTGTGCTTGGATCACAATCTCAAAAATCGTATTTTTTTTACAGAATTGGCTACGAGGGTGTCACAATCTCAAAAATTGAGGAGTTTTTGTAAAAATTGGCATTGCGTGGGTCACAATCTCAAAAATCGAGTTTTTGTAAAAATTGGCTATATGCGAGTCTCAATCTCAAAAATAGTGTTTTTGTAAAAATTGACTCTGAGTGGGTCACAATCTCAAAAATCGTGTTTTTACAATAATTGGCTACAACGGGGTCAAAATCTCAAAAATCTAGGTTTTGCAAAAATTGGTTACGCATAGGGCACAATCATAAGAATTTTTTTTTTTTTTTTTTTTTTTTTTTTTTTTTTTTTTTTTTTTTTTTTACAGAAATTGGCTACGACGAGGTCAAAATCTCAAGAATCAAGTTTTTGCAAAAATTAGCTATGCTTAGGTCACAATCTCAAAAATCGTGTTTTTACAAAAATTAGCTACGCGTAGGTCCCAATCTTAAAAAAACTAATTTTTGTAAGGGTACGCACGGATCACGGTCTCAAAAATCGAGCTTTTGCAAAAATTGGCTATGCGTGACTCACAATCTCAAAAATCGTGTTTTTACAAAAATTGGCTACGCGTGGTCACAATCTCCTGAGACAGACGAGAAAATTGGTAATATTGTCCTGTGGCCCTCATAGAACTTCCTGGCGTCCCCTTCCAGCCAAACTTAAGGATGATTACTGTCTTATTAATCTTTATTTTCTTCAATCCCATCCACTTGGCTTCCCATTCCAAAGGCAGCGTACGTGGCGGCTGGCCGGCGGCGCACTGTAGGAGAACAACCCTTTGTTGGCCTTTCACTTTTCCAATTTCAGAGGTTGTTTTGCACCCCCAAGGACGCTTTCTATTCACAGTGACGTCAGATTATATCTCAAAAAAGGATAAATAACATTAAGTTAGTTAATTCACTCTTATGGTTAAATAAACCACTCAAATTTGACTAAAAAGAAATTTAGATTTTTAATATTTTTGTCTAGTAGGTTTTCGTCTATGTTGGTAAAAATTCATTAGGCTAAACTGTAAATATTGTTTGGCTTGAAGTATACTCTGGCAGAATAGAAAACGTCCTTTTAAAGAATATCTTTTAAATTTAAGGTTATAATCCCCCTCGGAGTCACAGATAATTCTTAAAGCAAACATTTTAAATAGACAACCATTGATATAAATCAATCTTCAAACAAATTGAAAATTAAATTTTGAGTAATACAAAGATCAGTAAAAGTCTTTAACTAATTTTTATATCCCCAAACATCTGTTGACCTCGAAGGGACGATGCATTCATAGGACTCAGTTCCATTAGTGTGTGGCAGGTCAGACTAGGTCAAGATATTAAAGGTGTAATTTTTGCCACGCCCAAATTTTTTATTGGTTATGTCAGTTATTTTGGCCAATTTTGTGGCATTTACATATGTGTATTTTCTTGAGATTACTTATATGCATTGATTGTTATACTTCGGCTATAAGTGGTACAAAGAAAGTATATATACTGTATATATACATATATAAATATTTATATATATATATATATATACATATATATATATATATATATATATATATGTATATATATATATACTTTATATATATATATATATATATATATATATATATATATATATATATATATATATATATATATATATATATATATATATATCCTAAGTTTGACCTGTCGTAATTTGAAACTGATTTTAAGTCTTTGAATGAATCCTGAAATTATAACGCATACCAAGCATAAGTTTATAAATCTGCTTAAGTGTTTTTTTTTTTAAACTAACTAAAAAGATTTGATATCTTAGTTCCAGTACGATTCCTTCAACTACAGGTAATTGTACAGGTAATTGCACAGGTATATGAACAATTACAAGTGTAGTCTAGCATAAGGTTAGTTTTTAGATGGTATTTAGAGTCAATTTTTTTAATCATTTAAGTATATTTTTTATTTGCCATTCAAATAAGTTTTTTCATTTGTTATTCAGGTATAGTTTTCATTAGTTATTCAAGTATATTTTTCATTTGTTATTCAAATAACTTTTTTCATTTGTTGTTCAAATAATTTTTATTTTTTATTTTTCATTCAAGTATTTTTTATTTGTTATTCAAAAATAATTTTCAGCTATTATTCAAGGATATTTTTCATTTATTATTAAAGTATATTTTTCCTTTTTATTTTTCAAATAAATTTTTCATTTGTTATTCAAATAACTTTTTCATTTGTTATTCAAATAACCTATTTGTTATACAAATAACTTTTTCATTTATTATTCAAGTATATTTTTCATTTTTTATTCAAATATCTAATTGAGATAGACCTGATTATATTTATAGATTGATCGAGTTAGCCACGTAAATTAGGAGGTACAACCCTTTGTTTTTCTCTTGCATATCATAATTAAAACCTAAAGTTAGACCCAGATAGAAAAGACATTAAGAATGACTAGGAAACGAAGCCCAACTGATGAAATGATCCAGTGATTTTAATACCGGGAATTCCTTTTATATTTTGGATCTGGGAATCGATTTCAGGGGATGACTGTCTTGGAAAGAAAAGACCTTTTTATCCAATTCTTCGGAATCATCCGACGGATGTGAGACAATTTCCACAGATGGTCTTTTGGGTGGAACAGTAAGACCACAGAACGAGATATTAGTGTCTCCGAATAAGAGGTCTTTCATAAAGCGTAAACAGATAATTGTACAGATTAATTATGGTCTGTTGACGATGATTAAGACTAATTAACGTTAATTATCGTTTTCCTCCTTCGTCCTCGACTATTAAAAGATATTTGAGGGTTAATGATATAACGATAGCTGTTATCTTCAACATTCGATATCTATCCGAGGGAAAAGGGTTTGTGGAAAGATAGAAAATCAATTTATTGGAAGAGAATAGAGTGGGTTAGACCCATCTGCTATTTTATTTATTTGTTTATTAACTTGTGAATAATCTATCATTTTACATGCCATTTACGAAATATGATAATAAAGTCATTCGACCTTGAAATCACTCCCTGGCCATCCTAGAATATTCATAAGGACAAATGAGAAAACCACAAGAATTTCCTTGCAACGTAAATTGCTCCTACTAACGTATGTCATTCTGACAATGAATTGCTAACTCGGTGTTAAGAAGCAAACAAGATATTGAGGTAATGATATAGGAAATAACGTCTATAGGAAAATTAGTTATCTGAAAATAAAGAATTAATTATATTTACATTCGTTTAGAGTATTGATATATAGAAAAGGAAGTTTAAATCCAGGCAGCGAGTTTAAATACAGGCAGCGCTTCCAGTAAATCCAGGCTGCGCTCTGCCTGGAAGCCAAGCATTAAGCTCAAGGACTCTCAACATCTCTTTAGCGTGAAACATTGGTATTCTCAACGGAGCTTTCTTGTTTACTCCGTAGACCGCTGCCAGGGAAAGAAGAGGAACCAGTTCACTGACAACATGGTTGAAGTCATCATGGAAGACTACATTCTCCAGGCAAGCGGACGTGAGTATAAAGCGTATTTTTATAAGTATTTTTAAAACTGTCTTGGTATTCGGGGACAGGGTATCTTGAAGCTGTATTAGCACCTTAAATTGGGTACTTATATTGGTATAATGAAGATGCATTGATGCTCATAGATGGGGTACTAAGGTGGGTATTTTGAATTTGCAACGGGATTCAGAGATGGGCGCTAAGATGGGAATTTTAAAGTTGCCTCGGTATTAAGAGATTTGGGCACTAGCTGTGTATTTTGAAGTTGCCACGGGATTCAGAGATTGGGCACTAAGATGTGTATTTTGATGTTGCCTCAGTATTAAGAGATTTGAGCACTAGATGGGCATTTTGAATTTACAACGGGATTCAGAGATTGGGTACTAAGATGGGTATTTTGAAGTTACCTGGGTATTCAGAGATTGGGTACTAAGATGGACATTTTGAATTTGCAACGGGATCCAGAGATTTGGGTACTAAGATGGGTATTTTGAAACTGCCTCGGTATCAAGGGATTTGGGCACTAAAATGATTATTTTGAAGCTATCACTTGATTCAGAAATTGGGTACTAACATGGGTATTTTGAAATTGCCTCGGTATTAAGAGATTGGGTACTAAGTTGTCACGGTATTCAGAGATTGGGTAGTAAGATGGGTACTTTGAAACTGCTTCGGTATTAAGAGATTGGGCACTAAGATGGGTATTTTGAAACTGCCTTGGTATTAAGAGATGGGGGACTTAAATATATATTTTGAAGCTGACTTAGTATTACGACTTTTCCATCTAGTGACGCCTATTTTCAGAGAGAGGTTTCGTTTAACGACGCCAGTTCATTTAATGACTCCCATTTTCAGAAAGAGGTTTCGTTTAACGACGCCGGTTCATTTAATGCCTCCAATTTTCAGAGATAGGTCCATCTAATGACGCCTATTTTCAGAGAGAGGCTCAGGCTCCCTAAACTCCGCGATCAGGTGGAAGTGGAGACAGCTGGACAAGGACGGCGATGGCTTCTTGAAGCGCCGCGAGTACAAACATTTTCGAAATCTGGTCAGGAAATTCGTCGAACCCAAGAAATGCTCCAAGCTCTTCCCTCGCGTTTGCGACGCAAATATGGACAAGAAACTGTCGCGAGACGAATGGAAGATGTGTTTCAGTAAGTTCGTCTTTGTTGTTCTTGGACGAGGGGGAGAGAGAGAGAGAGAGAGAGAGAGAGAGAGAGCCTTGTATCAGTAGACTAAGATTTTAATGGTCTTAGGGGTACTCGATTAATTATAAATAAAGCGAATTAGATTATAGAAAACTCGAAGAAACTCTTAATTACAAAGATTCGCTTAATTTGAAACTGTTTTTCTTAAATAATGAACAGCTGTGTTTCGGATGTCTTAAAATTCTTTATAAATTAGTGATTTAAATTCACACAAAAAATGAATGGTAGCGGATAACTCCTTCATTGAACCCTTAAAACAATTTCCCTTCAGTTTTCTACCACCTCCTAAATTCTCTACCCGTCAGTTTATTCAAGATGAATCTATTCTATCATCCGTTCAATCTGTGTCCGCAAGTGGCCAGTAAACACACTCCGTCAACGCCTCTCTAATTGGCTAAAATCAAAACACTGAGAACCTTGTGATCTCCAACCTGACAGCCGGCTTGTGCCCTAGTCTGTCTAAACATGCCCTAGTCTGTCTAAACATGGAGGTAAACTTATATAGGCGGTGGAAAACTCAAGAAAATGGCGACTTCTAGCACTACCTGATCCGGGAAAGAATGGGATGTTTGTTTAGTCCCTGTATTATTAAAGAAAGGAGTTTTACCAGTCCAATGAGTCAAGCTTGACTCTCACAGGGCTGGCCCGAAATAAAATAGGGATATAAAGAATTATAAGATTATCAAAATTTAATTGATAAGGGAAAAAATGAATAAATGAAAAAATAAAATAAAAATATAAATGTGTATATACTGTATATTTTATATATCTTTAAATATTCTAAATATGGGTGAATAGATGGATGAATGGATTAGTCCCAGTATTCACGTATGCATTATTTTGCTGTTTTTTTGAACTAGCAGTGAATTTTGGCCATCGATGGAAACCAGGACATCGAAGTAGAAAGAATAGAAAATCTGTGAACACGTGTTCAGTGATTCTTTAACTTTACTCAGAAGTTTGGTCCAAATAAATTAGAGGATTTACTAAGGCGAAAATAGAAGCCAAGTGATTCCATTAATAAAAAGTGAATGGATAAAAGTTAATAGAAAATATGAACTCCGGAGACCACAGTATTCTACTTTCTGTGAAATGTTGGACATTATCGACAATAGACCTAACACAGATATTGAACACCATAGCTGGAAGTGAACATTGGTTTTATTATTATTATTATTATTATTATTATAATTATTATTACTGGCTAAACTAAATCCCAAGGTGGAAAAGCAGGATGCCATAAGCCCAAGGGCTCCTCCAACAGAGAAAATAGCTCAGTGATGAAAGGAAATAAGGAAACAGAACAGTGTGCCTGAATTTGCCCTCAAGCAAGAGAACTCTATTATTATTATTATTATTATTATTATTATTATTATTATTATTATAGAAGTGCGTTTAAAATCAAACTCCCAAGTCAGACAGGGAAAGAAACTACACAGAAAAAATGCTCGTTCTGTTATCAGGTACCAAATAATCAGCTTGCTAGCAATAAGAAAAACGTTAGTCCAAGCATAGCGTCAAAATAAAGCCATTTTTCAACACTTAATTTTTTTTGTTAAGCTGTAAATTCACATATTCATGAAATAGATTCCTACGTGCAAAAGTCTGAGCTGACATGTTTGTCCGTGCATCCATAATTAAGGCCGAGGATTCGCCCTCCAAGGCTACACGCACAAGACAATCGTGAAATGAAAGACGTTAGACCGATGCCTCTATTCGGCTCAAGTGCGAGTGAGGGAGGGAAGTTTACTCGGGAACTCTATCACTTGTAAGTACAGGAAGTCTTACAAACAAGTCTTACAAGCCTTTTATTTGTTCAACCAACCTTCATTGCATATACTCAATATTTTTTAATGAGGCGCATTTGCACCGACTCGCAGCGGTACCCTTTTAGCTCGGAAAAGTTTCCTAGTGGCTGATTGGTTAGAATTATCTTGTCTAACCAATCAGCGATCAGGAAACGTTTCCGAGCTAAAAGGGCACCCCTGCGAGTCGGTACAAATCAGCCTCACTAAAAAGAATTGACTATAGTAACGAAGAACAACAAGGAGATAAAGAAGGAAACAAAAGGAAGAAGTAAAACTATGTTACGAGTCAAAACATAAGAACCCAGAGCCAATGTCGCCCTAAGGTTTATACCCTTTTTATTGGTTTGCCATATAAACATTCAAAGGCCCGTTATTGGCGATATGAAGTATCCTGAAGAAAAGGTAATATACCCTTTTTTCTCTTTCAGGATATATTTCAATTTGAAAGAGAGAAAAAGTCTTAAAACAAACAAAACCATTTGAAATTTAAACTCTGATGTATAGGCCTAATGATAATACTTCAAGTTTACAATTATAAGAATATGTGAATTGCAAATTAGTTTTGTGATGGATGTACACACTTGTTATATCTATTCAATTTGGTTATGAGGTTAATGTATGTTATTGAAGAGGCAATCAAGAACTTTATTCTAAGTGAAAGATAATTAAACTACCGAAATCAAAGATATGTGAACTGGTTGAATACAACAGTAGGCTAAATGGAAAAACGTGATTTTGATGAGCTACGCTTCTGTGAAATTTATATTTAATTTGTTAATTGTCTATTTCCTTTCCTTTTTTCGTGGTGGAGCCCTTGGGCTTGTAGCATCCTGCTTTCCCCATTAAGGTTGTAGTTTGGCAATTAGGATAATGATAATACTGACAAATCTTTTTTTTTCTTCCAGCGCGGAAACAGAGGAATGGCAGACCAAGAAATAACGGTGAGTAACGAAATATTCTTTTATTTTTAATTGCTGGCATAGATTCAAAATAGCATTACTTTCCATCTTGAGGTATAAGACCTTACAACATTTTTTTTTTTTTAGAAAACTATAATTTTTTCTTTTTGTTAATTTCGGGCATCTTTCATAGATAAAAAAAATCCAGATAGATATTGATAGGTAGATTGGTCTGTGGCATGAGAGAGAGAGAGAGAGAGAGAGAGAGAGAGAGAGAGAGAGAGAGAGAGAGAGAGAGGTCTACGACTCTACGGTCTCATCACGCCATGTTTATCATTTCATTCGTATTAAAGTCTACGCTGACATGAGATGAACTCGCTGAATCTTAATACTGTTGACCTCATGAGACTATTTCATAGCCGCATCTCGCTAACATACTGTTAATAATAATACTACTAAAATCATTATTATCATTAATATTTTCATTCTCATTAGAGTATTATGAATAAACCCCAAATCGTAACTTTAAAAAGTTTAACGAAATGTTAGCTCTAATGTCATCTAATCCCGCCATTTATACAAATACATCTTCAGCTCCTTGCAAATGATATGACAGCGAGATCATTATATCTCGCATAAGAAAACTCTAGTTACTCAAGTACGACTGTTGTTTACAAGTTTTAAATACCTCAAGTGTCAGACGTACGATAATTCACCAATAATGAGTTTTTATGAGTTGGCAGTGATAGCGAATGTTAGTCAGTCGTCTTATTTTTACTCTTTTAAGTTTCCGAGTTTATTGTTTTTGCTAATTTGCTACAGCTAATTCTAATTTATTTTTATGGTGATGATATTAGCTTTGTGATGAAATGATAATTCGTTTTTGCTAGCAGGTAATGATAGATTTAATTGTGATTTTTGTTTTTTCCGGGTCACATATTTGGGATTGCTAGACCAACGTATTTTCTGTTAGAGTCAGTCATTTCATTTCTTACTTTTTAAGTTTACGAGTTTATTTTTTTTTTTAGCCAATTTGCTACAGCTAATTCTAATTTATTTTTATAGTGATGATGTTCGCTTTGTAATGAAATAATTCGTTTTTGCTAGCTGGTAATGATAGCAGATTCAAATGTGATTTTTGGGATTGATAGACCAACGTATTTTTCTTGATCTTTTTTCTCTTCTATCTCAGCTTTATTACGAAAATGGAACTGTATATCTGAGTTATTGGAGATTAATCGCTCTTTAAACTATTTCTTTTAGAACAAAGACATTTATTTTACAGAATTATCACTTTCATTAGTGAGGAAAAGATAGAATAGTTGACTGATTTTCTACATCAAAATAGTTGCTGAATAGTAAAATATGATTGTGAAATGTATAATGCTCGATAGTTAATCTTTTATTTAAAAATGTACTGTAAGGTATTTATATAGTATAACTTTCCAATCACACAATTATATACTTAGTGTTATTAAAAAAGTAAAAAATATATCAGAAAATAGAAAATATTTATTTGTATTTATTTTTACATTAACAATTTATCTTGAAGGCTAAACGTTTTCTTCCACATTCTTTGCTTTTTTTTGGGAGGGGGGGGGGCTCTTAGCAAGCCAAAAAAAAAAAAAAAATAGGTTTCCACTTCCATTAATTTTTGTAGAAAAAATTACAAACATAAAATTTATATGGATATTGAAAGGTTACATCTTTCAAGGCACTAAAGAATGAATTTGGGATAATTGCTATGTATATTTTAAGCACCTGGTTCTAAGTTTAATCAAAGTTGTCTGCATGAATGTGAAAGATGTCACAGTAATATTTAACTTAGCATATTTGATAAACTACATTTTTTGTGTCAATCTCGTTCCAAAGTGTGTTGTTGTATTAATAGATAAAAAGCATTATAGAACAACATCCATGATATGAATTAGACTAGAAAAATGGCTTAAATCGATGAAAAAAT
>NC_090728.1:51411781-51414281 GCF_036898095.1 Palaemon carinicauda | reverse complement strand
TTTACCCAAGTTGATCTCATTTCAAGCAGTTGCATCAGATATATTAAAATGATCGAATGGTTCCTTTAAAACAACGTGAATAATGAATAAATTCGACATAGAATCATAGAAGGAACCAGTCACTCAGAACAGCGGTAGAGATGTAAGGACCAATCTCTTAATCCCCCAGACACTCTATCCTATTGCAACCATCTTGTGTCTGAATATTTCCTTTGATCCCTCATATATTGCAGTACTTAATTTAAACATCATTTAACTTCGAAAGTTTTTAATTCATTGCTGTCAGTTCTACAAAATACTGTTATGCAATACATGAGGGAGTAAAAGTCAATGCTGTCAGGTTTTAAGGTCGCTCATGAATGGCAGAGGCAAGGGACAGTGACAATGCCCTAGTTAGCAGGACAATGCACTAGAGACTAACCATATATACATATGATCAGTGCCCAAGCCCCCTCTCCACTCAAACTAGGGCTAGACAGTGGCTGCTGATGACTCAGCAGGTAGACCTATAGGCTCCCTCAAATCCCCCAACCTTAGCTCACAAGAATGGTGGGGTTGCAGACACTACAATAAACTATCGAGCTTTGAGTGGTACTCGAACGCCAGTCCAGCATATCACGGGGCAGGGACGTTTCCAATAGGCTGTATAGATTTTAATAAGATAAAGGAGGTCTATTTTCTCCTTCCAAGGCATCGGAAACCTATAAGGTTTTATTTGCCTGAAGCAAATAAACTTAATAAACAAATCTTGCTTCGAATAAGACCAATAATGGCTCTTAATGGGTGAGTTATGTATATGGAAGCTTGTATCAATAGGGTCAGTGTTGGGAAAAGAATGTAAAGGATATGGGGAAGGACAGAGTCCTCTGTGCCCAATTGAGTATGGAAAATGGTAATTATAATTAGGGAATTTGGCCATGAATACATTGGTCATTTTTTTTTTTAATTCTTGGAAATCACGTGAAAGACGACACAAGATGGTGATCCGATATGACTAAGCACTAGGCTGGGATGCATCACCAATTAATCAAATACGATTACATCACTAATTAATCAAGCACGATTACGTCACTAATTGAACACGATTACATCACTAATTAATCAAACACAATTACGTCACTAATTAATCAAATACTTTTACATCACCAATTAATCAAACACAATTACATCACTAATTAATCAAACATGATTATATCACTAATTAATCAAACACAATTACATCTCTAATTAATTAAACACGATGACATCACAAATTAATCAAACACGATTTCATTACAAATTAATCAAAGACGATTACATCACTAATTAATCAAACACAATTATATCACCAATTAACCAAACGCGATTTCATCACCAATTAATCAAACGCTATTACATCACTAATTAATCAAACACAATTACATCACTAATTTATTAAATATTGTTACATCACTAATTAATCAAACACGATTACATCACTAATTAATCTTACACAATTACATTTCTAATTAATCAAACACGATGACATCACAAATTAATCAAACACGATTAAATCACTAACTAATCAAACACGATGGCATCACCAATTAATCAAACACGATTTCATTACGATTTAATCAAACACGATTACATCACTAATTAGTCAAACACTATTATATCACCAATTATTCAAACACGATTACATCACCAATTAATCAAACACGATTACATCACTAATTAATCAAACACGATTACATCACTAAATAGTCAACCACGATTACATTACCGATTAACGAAAGACGATTACATCACCGATTAATGAAAGACGATTACCTCACTAATTAATCAAACACAGTTACATCATCAGTTGATGCTACTTGCAGAGCTCAGACTGGTGACCAGATTACATCACAAGTTGATTCAACCTTAAAGAATACATTCTAATAGATAGAATTGTGAGATAGGATTTATATTTTTGGTTAGAAAGTGCATTATCTGAATTAGTCACATATTTGGACAGATGAATAATAAATGTTGCTCAGTATTGATGGTATTTTAGGACTTTAAAATTTAGGGACATTGCTGGTTGTGAATTCTACAACTTTTTCTTCATATTATCTTAATATTTTTAAAATTTCGTCTATATATATATATATATATATATATATATATATATATATATATATATATATATATATATATATATATATATATGTACACTTAACTAATTTGACACCAGTAATATTGCATTCAGTCCCATTCATACTTCTAATCTGAAATGTTGTATCACAATAGTTTTATAAATAACCGATTTTTGTTAAAACTATATATACATTACTTATTACAAATTATGAATTAGCATACGTCAGAAAAATTACACATATTTGTACATTCACAATATACAAAATAAGTTAATTTCTCCTTTTATGAGTAAGTTGCATGTCTGATTCAACATTTGTTTTATTAATAAAACTACAAGATCACTCTGCTTAATGTACTCAGTTGCTAATGGACATATTTTAATGGTAACATTAAAAAATGT
>NC_090728.1:51404281-51406781 GCF_036898095.1 Palaemon carinicauda | reverse complement strand
GTGTGTGCGTGTATGTGCATATCTATCTAAATATTTAGACGTCATTTCTGACGGGTTGCGTATACAAGTTAATAATAAAAAAAAGTTTAGGAATGATGGTTATTTTATGCATTATACAAACTTTGTTTTAAGCAGTTTTTTTAACTATTTTATTTTCAGAGAAGAAATGTAAAAAGGGAAGAACTTGCGTTAAAGAAACAGAACGAAAAGTAAGCATAACATTTTTATTCAGTTCTCAAAAATAAATAGTAATAAATTTGCATAAATATTTATTTAGTAATATTTCTGTTAAGCAAGATTTATAGAAATAAAACGCCCCTTTTTTATTTATTGATAAGTAATCTGATAGCAGATAACTTATGATTATTCATTTAATGCATTTTTCATTAATGACACCTGCATTATCTGGCTTCGGCACATTTCCAATTATTATTATTATTATGATTATTATTATTATTATTATTCTATATTCATTTCCTTCATGATCACATATAACGCTGAAATACTTTAAATTTATCTATTCAAGACTATATATAATAATGATTATTCATTTGCTTTCTGTTAAATATCCATTTATTTCTAAAGAAATTTACTTGAAACAGGACCCAAACCTTCGTGTAAGCGAGAGAGGGAGATGCTGATGCAAGATGCCAACATGGAGAACAATAGCATACCGATTCTTGATTGCCAATCCAATGGGAATTATAAGCCTATACAGTGCCATAAAGGTAAGGTGTTAAACCAGTTGACGCATGATCATAGTTATCCATTTTAATATCCCCCTACTTCAATCTTCATTATTGACTGTGAGCTCTTCTGCTGATTTACTTAATACTATTATTTTTCCATGGTAAACGGTATTTTGTAAAGGGGTTGTAAACTAGGTATCACGAAAAAAAAAAAATGCTGCCAGAATTATGACTGCTGTCTTAGTACCTTGTCAAATCCGTTCTTAGTATCCTATGTACAGTTGGACACAGAAATTCCTGGTACACCTCACTCTGAAGAAGAGCACCAAGCCACACCTGCACGTAGTGTTTCTATGTATAGCCCCGCCTACCGCTATCTGTTTGGTAACTCTCTGCGAAGTAAGGGTGTGAAAGGGTGCAAATCTTCGGAGTGAGGTTTGCCAGGGACTCTTGTGTCCAACCGTATGGTGTAATCTTAGCAATTCATAAACTGTAGTCCTTCATCCTTCTTTTCATATGGCCTAACTAGTTATTTTATAATTGCACCGTTTTAGTCACTGTTTCTGTGAACTGAGTGAAAGAGTCCTTTCTTTCGCTTTCTGTTACAACATAAAACCTGTGAGCTCATATTTTCTATCATAAGGTAGTTATAGCATCTATATTATCGTTGATGTGAAAAGTCTATATGCGTATGCTCAATGTAATGGTCTGATCCCTAAATTGCTGTTTGACTTTCGTTAGGGCCTGTTTGTGGTGCTCTTCTGGCAATTTCTATTATTTTCCAGAAATACCTTGATTTTGATCAAAGAGCTCGTACTATCATTCGTGCTGCTTTTGATCATGTTAATAACGAAGCCCTTCTTTTCAAACTCAAACGAATGGGAGTTGATGTATTTATAGTATTTTTATTTAGTTTTTGATAAAAGTTAACTAATTTGGTTGTTGATGGGTACTATAGGGACCACAGGAATGAAATCTCTGGTTTTCCTCAGCAGTGTTTTGTTTATGTAATTTATACACATGATATGTGGCTTGGCTTTGAAGACATTTCTATTCCTTATGTAGATGATGCTACTCTCTTTGTGTCGATCCCATCGCCTGAATATAAGCATGTTTGCCGAATCTCAACAGAAATCTAGATACTGTTAGTATATCTCATAAACTATCGGGGATGAAGTAAAACCAAAATAAAAGCTTCCTGTATAATTTTAGTAGGTCAAGAACATTAAACCCTCTCAACATAGATCTTTTCAATGATAATTTTTCTTTAAGTTTGAATGGACTTCCCAATTTGGTATTTGAATAGATGGAACTCCGAAAGTTTAAACTTGGCGCAAATTATCTTTAGTTTGAGGAAGTTACAATATGTCTGGTTTCGTAATTAATTAGTTCCTTGTTAGTTTAACACTGTCGTTAATGGTAATTTGTTTATTTTTACTTGTTTCTCTTTCACTTTTTATTCTTTAGTTCTTTGTTTCTAATCATCGCTGTACTGCTTTAACCATTGTGGGTCTAGGGCTTGTATCATCCCTATTTTAAAATTAAGGTTGCAGCTTGACTTGTAACAACAAAAGTGACCTGTGTGGTAACGTTCCTTTACTGGTGATCGCCAGACTGGAGTTCGAGTCCCGCTCAAACTCCTTAGTTCCTTTGGTCGCTGCAACCTCACGATCCTTGTGAGCTAAGGCTGTGGGGTTTTCGGGAACCTATACAGTAGATCTATCTGATGAGTCTTCAGCAGCCATTTCCAGGCCCTCCTTAGTCCTGGGGCATTGTCCTGCTCGATAGGGTAATGTCACTGTCCTTTGGCT
>NC_090728.1:51396781-51399281 GCF_036898095.1 Palaemon carinicauda | reverse complement strand
TAATAATAATAATAATAATAATAATAATAATATTCCAGCTTCAAATTTTAGTATGCTCTATGCAAATAAAAAGGAAAGTTTAAATCGTAATTTCATCAGAGATATCTTTACAATGAATATGTTTTCACCTGTTATAGTTTTTACCACAATCGCTTTAAAAGGATATCTTTACAATGGATATGTTTTCACCTGTTATAGTTTTTACCACAATCGCTTTAAAAGGATATCTTTACAATGAATGTGTTTCCACCTGTTATAGTTTTTACCACAATCGCTTTAAAAGGATATCTTTACAATGAATGTGTTTTCTCCTGTTATAGTTTTTACCACAATCGCTTTAAAAGGATATCTTTACAATGAATGTGTTTCCACCTGTTATAGTTTTTACCACAATCGCTTTAAAAGGATATCTTTACAATGAATGTGTTTTCACCTGTTATAGTTTTTACCACAATCGCTTTAAAAGGATATCTTTACAATGAATGTGTTTTCACCTGTTATAGTTTTTATCACAATCGCTTTAAAAGGATATCTTTACAATGAATATGTTTTCACCTGTTATAGTTTTTACCACAATCGCTTTAAAAGGATATCTTTACAATGAATGTGTTTTCACCTGTTACAGTTTTTACCACAATCGCTTTAAAAGGATATCTTTACAATGAATGTGTTTCCACCTGTTATAGTTTTTACCACAATCGCTTTAAAAGGATATCTTTACAATGAATGTGTTTTCACCTGTTATAGTTTTTACCACAATCGCTTTAAAAGGATATCTTTACAATGAATATGTTTTCTCCTGTTATAGTTTTTACCACAATCGCTCTAAGAATTTATCTTTATGGTGAATATGTTTTCACCTGTTATAGTTTTTACCACAATCGCTTTAAAAGGATATCTTTACAATGAATTTGTTTTCACCTGTTATAGTTTTTACCACAATCGCTTTAAAAGGATATCTTTACAAAGAATATGTTTTCAACTGTTATAGTTTTTACTGCAATCGCTTTAAAAGGATATCTTTACAATGAATAGGTTTTCCCCGGTTATAGTTTTTACCACAATCGCTTTAAAAGGATATCTTTACAATGAATATGTTTCCACCTGTTATAGTTTTTACCACAATCGCTTTAAAAGGATATCTTTACAATGAATGTGTTTTCTCCTGTTATAGTTTTTACCACAATCGCTTTAAAAGGATATCTTTACAATGAATGTGTTTTCACCTGTTATAGTTTTTACCACAATCGCTTTAAAAGGATATCTTTACAATGAATGTGTTTTCACCTGTTATAGTTTTTACCACAATCGCTTTAAAAGGATATCTTTACAATGAATGTGTTTTCACCTGTTATAGTTTTTATCACAATCGCTTTAAAAGGATATCTTTACAATGAATATGTTTTCACCTGTTATAGTTTTTACCACAATCGCTTTAAAAGGATATCTTTACAATGAATGTGTTTTCACCTGTTACAGTTTTTACCACAATCGCTTTAAAAGGATATCTTTACAATGAATGTGTTTCCACCTGTTATAGTTTTTACCACAATCGCTTTAAAAGGATATCTTTACAATGAATGTGTTTTCACCTGTTATAGTTTTTACCACAATCGCTTTAAAAGGATATCTTTACAATGAATGTGTTTTCACCTGTTATAGTTTTTACCACAATCGCTTTAAAAGGATATCTTTACAATGAATATGTTTTCTCCTGTTATAGTTTTTACCACAATCGCTCTAAGAATTTATCTTTATGGTGAATATGTTTTCACCTGTTATAGTTTTTACCACAATCGCTTTAAAAGGATATCTTTACAATGAATTTGTTTTCACCTGTTATAGTTTTTACCACAATCGCTTTAAAAGGATATCTTTACAAAGAATATGTTTTCAACTGTTATAGTTTTTACTGCAATCGCTTTAAAAGGATATCTTTACAATGAATAGGTTTTCCCCGGTTATAGTTTTTACCACAATCGCTTTAAAAGGATATCTTTACAATGAATATGTTTTCACCTGATATAGTTTTTACCACAATCGCTTTAAAAGGATATCTTTACAATGAATATGTTTCCACCTGTTATAGTTTTTACCACAATCGCTCTAAAAATGTATCTTTATGGTGAATATGTTTTCACCTGTTATAGTTTTTACCACAATCACTTTAAAAGGATATCTTTACAATGAATATGTTTCCACCTGTTATAGTTTTTACCACAATCGCTCTAAAAATTTATCTTTATGGTGAATATGTTTTCACCTGTTATAGTTTTTACCACAATCGCTTTAAAAGGATATCTTTACAATGAATATGTTTCCACCTGTTATAGTTTTTACCACAATCGCTCTAAAAATTTATCTTTATGGTGAATATGTTTTCACCTGTTATAGTTTTTACCACAATCGCTTTAAAAGGATATCTTTACAATGAATATGTTTCCACCTGTTATAGTTTTTACCACAATCGCTCTAAAAATTTATCTTTATGGTGAATATG
>NC_090728.1:51374894-51382394 GCF_036898095.1 Palaemon carinicauda | reverse complement strand
ATAGGGCCATAATCTCTAATCTCATCATAACAAACACTTCCAACGCCTCGACAGGTAGCTCGAAGTAAAGACTGTAAACTAGAGTGGAAACGGCAATAATTTCGAAAGAACTACGTCGTGGCATTGCTCAAATTATCATCATCATCTTCTCCTCCTCCTACGGCTATTGACGCAAAGGGCCTCGGTTAGATTTCGCCAGCCGTCTCTGTCGTGAGGTTTTAATTCAATACTTCTCCACTTATCATCCTCCACTTCACGCTTCATAGTCATCAGCCATGTAGGCCTAGGTCTTCCAATTCTTCTAGTGCCTTGTGGAGCCAAGTTAAACATTTGGTGGACCAATCTCTCTTGGGGAGGGCGAAGAGCATGCCCAAACCATCTCCATCTACTACTCACCATGATCTCATCCACATATGACACTCGAGTAATCTCTCTTATAGTTTCCTTTCTAATCTTGTCCTGCCATTTAAAGTTTCATTTCTAATCTTGTCCTGCCATTTAAAGTTTCATTTCTAATCTTGTCCTGCAATTTAAAGTTTCATTTCTAATCTTTTCCTGCCATTTAAAGTTTCATTTCTAATCTTGTTCTGCCATTTAAAGTTTCATTTCTAATCTTGTCCTGCCATTTAAAGTTTCCTTTCTGATCTTGTCCTACCATTTAAAGTTTCATTTTTAATCTTGTCCTGCCATTTAAAGTTACGTTTTTAATCTTGTCCTGCCATTTAAAGTTTCGTTTCTGAGCTTGTCCTGTCATTTAAAGTTTCATTTCTAATCTTGTCCTGTCATTTAAAGTTTCATTGCTAATCTTGTCCTGCCATTTAAAGTTTCATTTTTTATCTTGTCCTGCCATTTAAAGTTTCATTTCTAATCTTGACCTGTCATTTAAAGTTTCATTTCTAGTTTTGTCCTGTCATTTAAAGGTTCATTTCTAATCTTGCCCTGCCATTTAAAGTTTCATTTTTTATCTTGTCCTGCCATTTAAAGTTTAATATCTAATCTTGACCTGTCATTTAAAGTTTCATTTCTAATCTTGTCCTGTCATTTAAAGTTTCCTTTCTAATCTTGTCCTGTCATTTAAAGTTTCATTTCTAATCTCGTCCTGCTGTTTAAAGTTTCATTTCTAATCTTGTTCTGCCATTTAAAGTTTCCTTTCTAATCTTGTCCTGTCATTTAAAGTTTCATTTCTAATCTCGTCCTGCTGTTTAAAGTTTCATTTCTAATCTTGTTCTGTCATTTAAAGTTTAATTTCTAATCTTGTTCTGTCATTTAATGTTTAATTTTTTATCTTGTCCTGCCATCTAAAGTTTCATTTCTACTGTAATCTTGACCAGTCATTTAAAGTTTCATTTCTAATCTTGTCCTGTCATTTAAAGTTTCATTTCTAATCTTGTTTTGCCATTTAAAGTATCATTTCTAATCTTACCCGATTTTCCTCGTCGATAATGACTTATGGTGCAATGCCAGTGTAGAATATAAAACCTGTCAATCAATCTCCTGTTTGACTCATTAAACTAAAATTCTCCATCTCTAGGTTTTGTCTGTGTATTTGTTTGTTTGTTGTTTGTTTTTTCTCCCTGTTTATGCGATTCTCAATCGCTATTCTTTTATTTGTTTGTCTGTGCATTCGTCTGTTTGTTGTTTGTTTGTTTGTTTTTGTTTGTTTTTTTCTCCTTGTTGAGTTGTCAGAGTTCTTATTAGTCTGTCTCTGTTTATTTGTAGTATGTTCATACACCGGTCTCTTTTATTTGTCTATTTGTTTATTTACATATCTGTTTGTTTATTTACTTGTCTGCTTGTTTATTTACTTGTCTGTTTGTTTATTTACTTGTCTTCTTGTTTATTTACTTATGTGTTTGTTTATTTGTACGTTTTGTATGTTAGCTTCTGTCTGTTTATTTAGTCGCCCGTCTATTTGTTATACTTCCCTCTCTTGATATGATTATTTTTCTAGAATGAAGTGTGTATATTTCAGACTGTATATTTTCACTTGTCTACAGTCTGTATGCTTAGTGGCTTTTCTGTCTAACTGACAATTGATTTATTTTTCCTTGGTAGAAGGATCAAGTTTAAAAGGGTTAAAAATTCACTCAATTTGGACCTCATCATTAACAACAAATTATTCAATGCTGAAAGAAATCAAGATCTAGTTAAGGGATATTTACTCTTTAATTACCCAACATTGGTGTCGGTTTTCCGTCTCTAACTATTCTTGATGTTAATGGGTTCAAACTGTTCTTGATGTTAATGGAGTCTAACTATTCTTGATGTTAATGGGCTCAAACTGTTCTTGATGTTAATGGAGTCTAACTATTCTTGATGTTAATGGGCTCAAACTGTTCTTAATGTCAATGGAGTTTAACTATTCTTGATGTTAATGGGCTCAAGCTGTTCTTAATGTCAATGGAGTTTAACTATTCTTGATGTTAATGGGCTCAAACTGTTCTTGATGTTAATGAAATTAAGTCAATTTCCTTACGCTCTGTTATGTCTTCTTGACGTCTTTTGATGAAGTCATCGTGGACTGTTTTTTCAACTTTAATTTTGTCTTCGTATTTTATATTGTGCAAAATTTTACTGATGATTTTAAGCACAACGAGTACTTGGAAGGATTTTTATAATTTGTTACTGTCTGTAGGTTGCTGTGGATTTTTTTTTTTTTTTTTTTTTTAGGTTGGTGCCAACTTAATAACAATGTGATATATATTTACATATATGTATATATGTACATATATGTATAATATACGCGCATATATATATATATATATATATATATGTGTGTGTGTGTGTGTGTGTGTACATATACATATAAGTACATTTATACATACATACATATATATACATATATATACATATATATATATGCATATATATAAATACATTTATACATATATATGGGTGAGTGTATGCTTATGTAAATGAGTGTGTGTACAAAATGCAACCGTAGTGAAATAGACGTACAGAAGACCATTGCCAACAGCAACATTGACACAGCTATTCACAATTGACAATATTTAAAAACTTAGTTTTCCTATCTCCTAATCCTATTTATATTTTTTCTAATTCATTTTAGAAGTTATCTTCGTAACATATACTCGATGATCATAAAAGCTAAAAATCAGGATAGATTATTATGATAGATATTTCACTTTTTATTATGAATTATTAGTGTTTTGGTGATAAGCTATGACGCAGGTTGCTTTTATAAGGCTCCAAGATTGTTCCACAGTGCGCTTGGAGACTCATTTAAGACATTATCAGCTATATTTTCTCTATATGACCTCAGGAAAAGCCTAACTATTCGGCCTCCAGCAAGTCCTTTTGGTTGAAGCTGTAACCAACAACAGCCAGCGGACCACCAACTAGAGTCATCAACTTACAAAGCAAAATGCAAAGAAATAGAAAGGAGAACGAAATAGATATAGCTAGATTAACAAATGGATGAACCTATGGCTACATAAAGAGTAATTTAAATAAGAAAAATCAAGAAAAGTTGGAATAGATTTTATAGTGACTCTAACTTTCATCGTAATTGAACGTGATTGTTTATGCTGTTTCGTTCTACAGAAAATAGCAATGAAGGCAAAAGTAGAATCTCCCTGTTAAAATAAAAGTTATGGAACATGTTTAAATAGTACATTGGGTAATAAGGAAATAAGGTAAACATCTCTTTGAGTAATATTTCCCAAAAGATAAACAACTCAGGAAGTTACGGACATCCCACAAAAGAAAACACTATTCAAACAGAATTCAACCAAAAAAAAATATATCTGAATCATTAACACCTCTGACGCGATAGTTTTTTTAGATTTCTGGTATAATCAGATATGTTCTTTAAGTATTGACTATCTAAAGCCACCAAGCATTATGTTGCCCCGGAATGTGCGTAGCAAATCTCAGAATGTGATCGCCCAATTAATGGGCGTTCTGCCTCACATCCCACTGACTACACATTTTACAGGTTAGTCATAAATCCACGGCAAAGCTGGCAAGAGGTTCATTCCGCAGTTGAGAAAAGCAAATAATATCAACACGAGTTGTCTGTTTATTATGTAATCTCATTAATAGACCGATAACAATATGTCATTTATTCGCAGCTGTCTTGGGTTAGAGTTCTCTTGCTTGAAGGGCACACTGTTTTATCTGTTTCCTTATTCCCTTTCCTCACTGGGCTATTTTCCCCATTGAAGCCCTTGGGCTTATAGATTTCTGCTTCTCCAACTATGGTTGTAGCTTAGCTAGTAGTAGTAATAGTAACAATATGGGGTCGCTATTATGAATAGAGAGAGTTTTGCAGAATCAGTATTCTTTAATATATTTAGATAACGAATAAGAAACTGAGTGAAAAAAATATTGAGTGATATGAATAATTACAGAGAAAATTGCTTGAAATCGCCATGTCAAAGACTTAATATAGAATAAATGTAATGGATATCCTTGAAACCATTAGCAAGCTCAAATGGAACTGGGCGGGGCACATTGCCAGGATGACAGACAACCGATGGACATCACGAACAACCTTCTGGACACCCCAAAGATACACAAGAAACCGAGGAAGACAAAAAACCCGCTGGCGAGATAACTTAGACCAACATAAGCAACAGTGGTACAGAATAGCTTGCAATAGAAATCTGTGGAGGAACCTGGGGAAGGCCTACATCCAACAAAGGACTTTTGAAGGCTGAAATGATGATGATGATGATGATGATGATGAATGAGTCGTATCCATCGATTTCTGTTCTGCGCTTCGTGTTCGTCAATACCTTTCCAGAGCAAATCTTCCTCTAAACAATCCCGCCATCTCTTTCTTGGTCTTCCTACGTGATCTTCATCTCTTCGAAACAAGTAAAGCCTTCCGGAACTCCTGTGTTTTCTTTGATAATTCAACTACCTTTGTCGATCGACAATATGACGCTGCCTTGCAGGATATCAAACTAAAAAACATCAGGGTCACTTGAAACAATAACAACAAGAAAGAGATAAAGTGTCCATACAATCTAAGCCTTCCCTCGTGTGTTTTCTTTGATAATTCAACTACCTTTGTCGATCGACAATATGACGCTGCCTTGCAGGATATCAAACTAAAAAACATCAGGGTCACTTGAAACAATAACAACAAGAAAGAGATAAAGTGTCCATACAATCTAAGCCTTCCCTCGTGTGTTTTCTTTGATAATTCAACTACCTTTGTCGATCGACAATATGACGCTGCCTTGCAGGATATCAAACTAAAAAACATCAGGGTCACTTGAAACAATAACAACAAGAAAGAGATAAAGTGTCCATACAATCTAAGCCTTCCCTCGTGTGTTTTCTTTGATAATTCAACTACCTTTGTCGATCGACAATATGACGCTGCCTTGCAGGATATCAAACTAAAAAACATCAGGGTCACTTGAAACGATAACAACAAGAAAGAGATAAAGTATATAGCCTCAGACAAGTAAGTTTTAAACCTCACTTAATCAAAGGAAGTTCGAGTAAGATCAGACATTTCATCAGACGTGAAAGTTAATCAAAGTCAGATAAAGTCAAATCAGACGTTTCAATTACATTAATTCTTAAAGGTTTAAAGGCCACTCATGAAGGGCAGGGGCAAGGGACAGTGACATTGCCCTATCGAGCAGGACAATGTCCTAGAGACTGACCATATATGCTTACAATCAGCGCCCAAGTCCCCTCTCCATCCAAGCTAGGACCAAGGGGGGTCAGGCAATGGCAACTGATGACTCGGTAGATTGACCTATAGGTTCCCCCAAACCCCCATCCTTAACTCACAAGGATGGTGAGGTTGCAGCGACCAAAGAAACTATCGAGTTTGAGCAGGACTCGAACCCCATTCTGGCGTTCACTAGTTAGGAACGTTACAGCATCGACCGCCACAACCCTTGTAATATATGTTTACAAATATCCCGTTTATAAGTTATTACAAATGAATTACAGGTTAGTGCAATCATGCAAGTTTTTGTAATAAATTCTGGACTGTGACAAGTCAGGCTTACAGTTTCCTTGTATTTATTTAAGGCTCAATTTTCCTGTGCATAAGATTTTAATTTGATATTTTTCGTGAAAACTATCAGCATTATATCGGATATTTATCCCACTTATGTATACAGTTCCTTTAAATTTTTATTCTAGTTTGTGTTTCATTACTCTTTAATTTTCAAATACCCCAAAAATCTAAGTCAGATTTTATGTAATCAAGATATAGAGAGGTATACTTGAGGGTATACTCGGGCATACTATTCTATCTAATTTCTCTTCCTCTTTTTTGTTGAATTTTTAATAGTTTATAAAGGAAATATTTATTTCAATGTTTTTACTGTTCTTAAAATATTTTATTTTTCCTTGTTTCCTTTCTTCACTGGGCTATTTTCCCTGTTTGGGGCCCCTGGGCTTGTAGCATCCTGCTTTTCCAACTAGGGAAGTAACAATAATAATAATAATAATAATAATATGAAGTGAATATTGTTTGTAAAATCTCAAAAATTTAGGAATGAAATGGGAAATAACAAAGTTTAAAAGATTCATGGACAAAAATTAGGTGAAAGCTAGATTTTCTCGTCTATGACATTTTGAGTTATTTAGAATCAGTTTTGATTCGTAAATTGTCTGATTTGAAATTATCCTCAATTCGTAAATTAAACGCAAAGCTTGTCGATTTTTCCAAGTATTTCCTCGAATTTGTAATAAACCCCTTTCTTAAAGTTTAACCCTCCAGTAAGAATTTTGAGAGGTTAACAAGACACAAACTAGGAATTATATTTATTGTATTTGATTTTCATAAACTTGAAGGTTTTTCATCTGTTTGTAAATCTCACTAGTTAGTCCGACAACTCTTTGTCATTTAAGCACGAACCCTCATCCTACTAGAAAGGCTAAATGTGAAGGATTTCAAGTGTCTCCAAGAATTGCTATACTAATAGAGGTCTCCCTTATGTTGGCAACGTAAACCTAAGAACAGTCCTTTGCCCTGATAACACAACAGGATCCCCAGACATATGTCAAGAGGTAGATTTTATCTTGACATTTGACACTGCTTTCGAAATTGTAAGATTTTGCACTGTGTTTGAGCATAGGATCGAGAAATACCTCCAGTACTCACATGCTCCTCGATGAATGGCAAAGAGATCATATTTTACTCCTCTAGAACTTCATTGATTAAAAGGAACTTTTCTCTTGTATAGTTGTGTGTTATCATCCATCAAATTAGAGATAATTAAAAGATAGACATTTAGTTTAGTGCTTTCTAATATTTATGCATGTGGCATTAATAATGATAAATCCAAGGTACTGTGAAATTATTAAAAGACCGACATTTAGTTTAGTGCTTTCTAATATTTATACATGTGGCATTAATAATGATAAACCCAAGGTATTGAGAAATGATTAAAAGACCGACATTTAGTTTAGTGCTTTCTAATATTTATACATGTGGCATTAATAATGATAAACCCAAGGTATTGAGAAATGATTAAAAGACCGACATTTAATTTAGTGATT
>NC_090728.1:51343920-51369394 GCF_036898095.1 Palaemon carinicauda | reverse complement strand
GAAAGCTGGGAGATCTGGATCTTCTGTTTTGATGTAAAGAACCACAGGAGTGTGGTACCAGCTGAGGTGGACATATTGAGGCATGTTATTGTACAGGTAAGGAAAAGCAATACGGTACTCTGTCCTCACTTGATGCCTCACTATAATCTTGTTTATGTCATTAAATTCATTCCAGTCTTCGTCGGCTGGGTTCATATCCTTGATCAGAGGCTCAAATTTAGGACCGCCTGGTAGAGCCATGTTCAATGCCTGTTAAATAAGTGCAGTGGTAATATAAATCGAGGCTAACATTAAATGAACATATCATTTTTGAGATAGGAAAAGGATCTTTTTCAAGTTTGAAATAGGAGAGCATTATACAGATAACTTCTATGACCTCTGCATAAAAGTTCCAATAGACCACACCCCAGACAAAACCAGATAACTGCTAATAGCTGTTATCTCTTCTTACAAACCTACTGCTCCAACAAGTCCATAAATTTTACGTTTCTTTAATTGACAAGAAAAATATTTCTTTAAAAAGATATGCATGTGATAAAATAATAGGTCAGGAATTAAAAGTTGTTCGGTATAAAGATCCTCTTAATTTAGGGCAGATGATGATAATTCAATGGAATCTACCTTTAAAAGACCAGAGTTACACCAATAGTTTATAAATAGTAGCAATAACCAAATGAAATTTATAACTACAATAGTTTTAAAAGACTCAAAATTACTGTATGGCATATTTTAAACAAGTCATTCAGGTCTGTTGTTCTTTCACTAAATGGAGGAGGAATAGAGGGACAAGACATTCAAGTGAAAAAAAATCTTGCTTATTAAAAGGACGACTTTTATGTACAAAAGGTCTTAAGAATAAAAATAGTTTTATGCCTTTGAGTATTTACAGCAATACAATCAACAAATTTTCAAACATCTATGAGGTCGTTGCTACGGTCAAGTAGTGTCACATTAGCCTCTGTGGTTCTGAAGATAATTTTAATCCTCTATACGATAAATATAACAACGAAATATACACATGATCAGTTTGAATCCAAAATAAAATGAGACTGAAAATGATTTCACAACCAGAAAATAACAAAGGTTCATATTTAGTATAAATACATTTAAGAATAACATTTACAGCAGAAAATATAAAAAATTGGACCACTGTAGTAATTTGAAAAATAAGCTATGAAAAATGGGAATGAATACTAGAGAACAGTCAGTTTACTTACCTTTGCTGTAAAGAAGGATTTCAGATCAAACAGGTAGAAATAATTGGTATCCGACACATCTGTCAAAAGCTGGTTTGCTAGACGATACAGCGTAGCCATCTGAGGAAGGGTGAGCCGCCACTTACGATACGTTGGACCATTAACGTACTTGGTGTCAATGAGTGGTTTGTGCTCGTAGAACCAATCAGCAACCTTAAAGAACCAAAGTAGATTGTTATAAAAAATAAAACAAATATCTATATTAAAAAAGTACCGGATATTCTTTTAAAATGCCTGGTAACAGAGTAATTAGTCGAGTGCCAAACTATTTAATAAGGGGCTCTATTCTAAAGAGATAACTCGTTACTAGCAGAACTTCAATCATTTGCAAACATCCTTATTTCTATATTCTTAATACACTGAAGCAGTTAATAGAAAAAATCAATTGTAGTCAGGAGGGGTCCAGTAGTAAAATGGCTCTTACTGATGGAAAAACAATCAATGATAAAATTAACTATCTCCATATTCATACGAGATTAATGTGCTAAATTTAATGACATTTTGATCTTCATCCAAGCTGGTTGCCAGGCCAAGTATCCAATACTTTTCCCCTGTTAGTATTATTAGTATACTTGAAGTTTTTTGTAACATATTGTTAAGATTTTTATTTGTAAAGCAATTCATTGTATTTGTTAACAATGATATTAACATGGCTACAGTATTCTGTTTATGATTACAAACCCCGAATGATTTGATAAGTAATTCTTCAATGTTTACCAATATTTTCATTTAAAGTGGTAATGATTTTGATGGTATCTAATTATTAATCTGATGCTTTCTGCCTTTTTCTTTTGTTATTATAGGAAATAGTTTGCATTTTTTTTTGGGGGGGGGGAACGGGGAAGGGTTTAATATTACTTTTTCTTTCGGGATTACTATTCATAATTTAGTTTCATTGTTGGATTTATGATAGATTGATTTAGAGTTTTCTGGCATGTTGGATTCATGAATTCTAATATATCATGTATAGAGTAATATATTCCTAAGATACTTTTTATATAAAGTATTATAAAGATTTCTTCAAATTTCTTCACCGGCCTTGCAGAAGTTAAACCAAACTAATTTACAATTAAACAATTAAGTTAAATTCATGCAAGGATGAGCAACAAACATTATTGCTTACCTCCACATCTTCCTCTGGATCTAAATCCATCTGTATGGCTTCTAAGGGTTCAACATCTAAAACGTTGTCAGCAAAGTCCAACGGGGGCTCCTCATCGTCAAAAGGTGGGAACCTCATACGCTTGAAGTGCCGTCTGTCCCTCTTCTCTCTTCTCATCATCATCCACATTGTGGACCACTGAGATATATAAACTGGCTCAATAACCCAAGGGATTTCATTTACAAATGTGATTGCTCCTGTGATGTGGTAAAGCACCTGAAAAATAAAAATGATACAATAATATATTGGAATGATTACCAGAATCTAACGAAGTACATTTTTTTAATATAATAATAGCTATATTCATCCCTAATCTATGGCACATCACTTACTGCACCCTAAATAAATAACAACACACTGTAATTCAAAACAAAGTAACTTATGTTATCAAAATGAATGGGGCTTCAAACACATTGTTGATGAAACTAGCTTTAATATAAACAGACTATGGACAATATATTTACAGATGAATACGGTATACAATATTTTCTTTTTCCCAGAAATGCAGCCTACAGATCCCAAATTACATATAAGCAAAAGCTAAAATTCTCTCTGCACTAGTATACTAAAAATAAAACTTCTGTTTATGTTTACTTATACTTTTCCACATACGATACCCTAGATGTCATGGTAAGGGTTAAGAAAGAAAGATAAAATAGTGGTAACCTTGGCCTCTATACTATAAACGTAGCTAAATCCCTGGGTTACAATGGACACAGTGAACATCCCTTAAAGGAATTGTGTTTTATTTTAAACATTTGTTTTATATGTGTGTATTTACCCTCCTTGTGTTTTCTTTAGACCTAGTTATGATTCTCGGTTATAAAGTGTTTGTTAATGTCCAAGATCATGACTTTGCTACTGCACATCATACATGAATGACTTTGTTACTAACTTACAGTATGGTATTTAGGCGTGTCATGATCTACATAATAACTCGAGTTATAAGACATTGTAAAAATGGATCTCTGATGTAACCTGATGACCAACTGTACTCACAACTAAGATGAAGAAATAAACAACAAAAATCGATTACCTGCACATCTCTGATCTGCTCCCAAGGCATTGGCATGTTTTCCAGAAGCTTAAGAACTGCATGGGGCATGAACTTCAGCGCTCCAAGGTACACACGTTTATCATGACGATACTTTCTGCTGGACATATCCCCATGATCTCTGATGATCTTACGAATGTGCTCGGGTGGCATCTCTTCCTTCTGTACATCCACAAAGCCAAACTTTCTTTTCTCTGCATATTTCTTGTTGTGAAGTTGTTGCCACCTGCCAAGGAAGGAATATTATTTAGTTAATATATTTTGAATAAGATTTCAGCTCAAGGTATCATTCAAAATTAAACAAATTCATAGAAATACATTTAAAGAATTAACATCAATGCACTTATAACAAGCAAGAGAGCTTGCGTTCCTTTCCTTTAACCTCACAAACACTTTTAAAACGGAATTTATATTTTTACTAACTTTACAAACCTGAGACATGTAATCGAGTATGATTTCAGTGAAGGTGGAAAGTCGGCTGTTATAACTTATAACAAGGTGTGGTCGTTTATTACTGATGGGTGGCGGGGATACCCCAGCCCCTTGCCAGTTCATTTAGTAGCTAGAACTTAAGGGGTGAATGAGGCAGTAACTGTAACCTAAGAACTCATGTTCGAACAGTTAGATAAAATACTAATTTCTTTAAAAATAGTATGATTTATTCCTCAATGAATACAAGTCCTTGTACTTTTATCTGATGACTTATCCTCAGGTAGGAGGAAGCTTCTGTAAGCAAACTGGCTGGTTTAAAAATCCCTGGATGTCAGAACACTTGGACCAAAGAAGGAACAAGTGCTGAATTCAATCCACTTCAAAGACCTGAAATTCAGGTGATAGGCTATGTTTCTGTCATTGAGATCGACTGTCATGGATAAAACTATACCCCAATGGGGGGATGACGTCTGAAATGTAGTTAAGTAAATTAATTCATTTACAATACCGTCCACCCTCTTTGTTGTAAGGAGGATAGGGAAACACTTTTATCCTAACCTAAAGAAATTAGGTACTCAGTATGGCAGCTTACCTGCATCAAGGTTCAATCCAGTGACTAACAGTTTGACCTCTGCACCCCAAGGATGGGAAAAGAAAAGAAGAAAAAAAGCCGGACATTCTTACTTTAATCCTAAACTGACATCACAGCTGCTTTTTAGAAGAGATACTTCTTATCCTGTGAGGCTTCTAGGTACGTTACATAATCTACTGAGTAACTACCAAAGATCCTAAAGAAAACTTATTGAACAAATTGCGGGCAGATTCCCGTAGATAGTGGGTTGTGAAGGTTGTCCGACGTTTCTAGACTTCTGCCTTCAGGACTTGGTTCACGGACAGGTTCTTCCTAAAGGCTAACGCCGTGCCCACTCCTATGATAGAAAGACCATGTCCTAGGAGTCCGAATGAGAAGGGGAGAGCTGGCGAACAGGTGGTGGTAATCAAAACGAAGAACGTCCACCATTCACTGTTCTGCCCGTGAAATTGCCAGACTCACCACGACCATGGGCCTCAAGGGTTTCGAGTCCTTTGCCGGTGAAACGGCTGACCAGAATCAGCAGGGTTCTGTGATGTAATGGTCACGCTCAGAGGTCACTCCTATTTGACTCCGGTCCAGTAGCTGGTCCCGAACTTTGTTTAAGAGGGGGAGATAGCCTGGAACAGTTGTTCAAGAAGGAAGGCTGTGGCCCCCTATATGATAATGGTAGGTGGAGAAGCAAATATTGATTTGACTTCCTCCACTTCTCAACTGTCAGCTCTGCATGCTCCAAGGAAAACAGGGAAGGTCCTTGTGTTTTGAGTTTCTTAGGTTCAGTCCCTTTCTCTGGTCCACTTGATTTGGAGACCGAGTCTCACTTCTTAAGAATCCAATTGGCCCACTGGTTAGCCGACTGGTAAATTAAAATTTTACCGATTTTGCTCCAGACACTGTGAAGTCCTTGAACTGCTGCCTCTTTTCTGCATCCAAGAGGTCTTCACTCAAGGCTAAACACTCCACTGTACCTGATCAGAAGTCTAACCATAAAAGGTTGACATTGCAGTGTCCTCCATGTTCAAAGCCTCAGAACCTGTAAACGTAATGTGCTGAGCTGCGAGCCTTTCAGGTGACACAAAGAGTCAGGGAAGAAACTGCCTAGTTCAGAGGCAGGAGTAAGGGATAAATGTCCTGCGTTAATCAATAACATTTTTGCCTCGAAAAGGCTGGTGGCAGGATCTTGAAAGACGAGTCTGCCTTTAGGAAGTCTTTACAAGCTAAAACTTGCACATCGACCTTGTCGAATGCTTCCTTGGCTACCTCGGACCAAGGGATTTTGATTTATTGCCTCAGGCCCTGAGGAATAAGGCACAATCGGACCAGCCGCTTGCAACATCCATCCAACTGAATCGGGAGCGTTCACGCCTCTCTAGAGGAAACGTAATGTCTGTCTTCCTCTTGTCCGGACATCATAGCCAGGCAGTGCCTTTGAGGGTTGGATATTAAAAACTTTAGTCTCATCTTCCCTAATCGGGAAATCATAAGATTTCCTGGGCAAAATTTTACCTTTTGCTGCAGAACTCATAAGTCTGCCTGAAGTTGGCGACCAAAGAGACGGGATCCTTTCAATGTTTCTTGCGTTAAAACCTAGGAGAACCAGAAGATCAGTAGTCTCTTTGTGTCTGTTTAGAGTCTTTGCTCTAACTCTCCTTTGAACCTATCTGAATGGGTGACCAAGTGTCTTTAGTCACGCTTGTATGAGCAGGACCTTTAGGAGACTGGATTCGAAGGTAGATGTATGGAGGAGACAAACTTGATAGGGGACAGTCTGTAGTTATCAACAGAAGAAATGCACTCGGGGGATCTAGATCTATGCATCTGAGGACGAAGCTCTAGTGAAAAGGGTTTCACGCCTGACCTCCAAGGGTTCTGTTGTTGCGACTGCCGGGGTGCAACGATACAAGACCTGGAGCTTCAAAGAGCGAGAACCCTGAATCCGATGAGGTTCAGATAATACTTGAGAATTCTGCATAATAAAGGTTTCCTCTAATCTCCTTAACGGAGATCAAGCATGCTTAGAGGTCTGATAGGCATTCATACCAAAGCACATATTTCCTTTCAGCAAAAGTCATTAAAATGGGTAGAGTGTGTGGGGCTGGGACTTGCTTGTGGATCTCTATTAGCTATCCCCTGTTCGTCTTGGAAGGGAATGACAGAGCATGCATTGCTAGCGGACAAGGTACACAAAGGGGAGTGCTTCAAATGAGTGAGCCTGTCATCATCACTAGCTTTGCAATCATGGAATGCACGCATGATCACTATCAAGCATTCGGGAGACGTAAGGAAATAACTTCTCTTGGGGAGAGCTCATGCGAAGCGGTGGGAAAGCATGAAGCTCTGTTCTCGAATATAAGGGCACAACTGATTTAATGCACCTCACCTTAAGGAGTCCTGGGATGTGCGGAGGGGGTTACATCAAGTATTTTCTACGCAAAAAAAAAAAAAAAAAAAAAAAAAGAGAACAGAAGAAGACGACGACGACGACAACGACTCAGGCCTAAACGCCTTAGTTAGGACAAAGCGTCCTTAGCCACGTCGTTATTTGTAAAGATAGCTTCCCTTTCCCCAACCTGAGCTGGGACGGAGGGCTGGTTTCCCCACCACCCGCCAGTAACTACAGACACCTCGTTACAAATTTAAACAGCCAAGTTCCTGGATTTGCAGAAATCACACTCCTATAAGAGGATGATGGTTTGTATTCATGTAGAAGCTATTTCACATTATGAAAATAAGACTGGAAAACTATGCACACAGAATTTCACCTCACAAACATTTTAAAAATTTAAATAAGTTGAAAACTCTACCTACAAGCATTCCCAAATCTCATAATTTTATTAACTTCGAAAAAGAACTAGAAACAAATACCATGAAAGAAGAATATACAAATATTTTTAAAAATAAAATAAAACCTTACTAGGCTAGTTACCCATAAAATGCAACCAAAGGATATTGTAATTAAATTTAAATACCAATTAGTATTGTACATTACCTGCGTGCCTTCTCTTGCATTTTCTCAAGCGAGACATTTTCAACAGGGGGCGGGCCAGCTTGTGAACGTGGGATTGATTGGGCTTGGGCCTGCGCTTGTGCTTGAGCCTGAAAATGTGCATGCATCTGGGCATGAGCAGCTTGGGCCTGGGCAGCAGCAAGCTGTGCCTGCTGCTGGGCCATATAGGCCCATGGGCTTCCTGGTATCAAATATGGCGGCAGCGCCATGTTTGGTCTGGAAATGAAAAGAAAAAAATTTATATTGGTCTTTTAAAAGTATTGTTCTGAAAGACTTTTTAAGAATAAGTATTCCATGTGAAATTATACTCGAGATGACCCTGATAAAATTGGCTAACTCGCCCCAAGTACAATAAAGTACTGTACTGTAAATTAATTAGAATACAGTATAGGCACTTACCACATTCTGTGAAAGTTATAAAAGTGATAACAGACTTCTAACATAAAAATACAGTGACAAAATATACCTTGAAATCTTATGTTGATATTACCCAATACAATAATACAGAGTAGGATACAGTACTGTATTTCATGTAGTTACATGCAATATTTTAGTGTTCATAAAATAACCAGTACTGAATAATTGGATTTGACTTAGGTAAAAAAACACTAAATGCAACTTCTCCATATCACATTGTGGAATGAAAGCAAGACTAATGGGATATTTTTTGAAAGTAAATTCCCTTTCTTGAAATCAAAAGATAAAGTACTGGAGATGTACATTAAAGCCCTGGTCTTCTTGGCAGGTTGGAAGGGAGACTAATAACGCTTTTCGGATAAAAAAAAGAAGTTAATTTTGGTTCATTGATCAATTACCACTCACATATTTTGGCCAACTGTAAAGCAAGTTATATCACAACTAATTTAAAGCAGGTTTCCCCAATCTCTACAAAAACAGTTGCCGTCAGATGCAGTGAACATGACAAATATGACAAATTCGGAGATAATTTGTATTTTTCCTAACCATACAAACCTTAGCTATTTACATTAGGTTTACCTTTAGCGTAGCTGAAATGACGAGCCAATAGTTTTTAACGAGGGTTAATTACCCCACCCCCCCGCTAGTTAGCGGGGGTAGAGGAAGGGATAGCTTGCTACCCCTCCCCCCCCACACACCGGTGATTTGCTTCACTTCACTTAGAGGTAGGACTTGACTTGGGGGCCAGGGTTGATGGGCAAATATGTGTAAATAGCTAAGGTTTGTAAGGTTAGGAAAAATACAAATTATCTCCGAATTTGTCATTTGTTCCGTAACCGAAATACAAACCACGCTATTTACATTAAGTGACTTACCCCTTAGGAAGGGTGGAAAGTCCGCGGCCTTACTGACTTCGGCTTTGCCCGGGGACTCCATCATTCAGTGAGTAGAACTTGAGAGAAGGAGCCCTTGCACCCCACAAGTTCCTTGCATCGCCAGGAACGAGTGGCCTACATAAGTTGTGTGTGGAGGAAGGTGTGACTCGTCCTATGAAGTTGACCTTTAGATAGGAATCTAGGATAGGACGTTCCCAATACCACCTCGTCCGGGTATGGGGGACGCAACAGTATCAAGCTTAATACTAGGAGCACAAGGAAGCATGGGTTACCTGCAGAGGTCGAGGTCAGCTATGCGAGGACCAGGATGCTGCTTCCCCAAGAGAGGGGAGAATGAAGAAAGAAGTAAGGGTCAGACATACTCTTTCATTCACACAGACTAAAACCAGGTAACAACGCCCTCAACCTACTGCTACTTGTCCATAAAGGAGCCTGAGGTTAGACCAGCTGTTGTGCAGCCACCGCAGGGCCGATAGAAAATGTATCGAGGCTCCTGTGGGTCACGTCCTGCAGGTAGTGGGCTGTGAAGGTCGTCTGACGCTTCCAGACCCCAGCTTGAAGCACCTGCGTCACAGAGAAGTTTCTCTTGAAGGCCAGGGACGTAGCAACACCCCTGACATCGTGTGCCCTAGGGCGACGTGACGGAGGAGGGTCTGGATTCAAGGCATGGTGGATAACCCTTCAAATCCAAGCTGAGATGGTATTCCTGGTGACCCTCCTCTTCGTCCTGCCTGGGCTCACAAACAATGCTCGCACTTGAGGACGAACTGCAGCTGTTCTCTTCAAGTAGTACCTCAGACACCTCACTGGACATAGTAGCAGCTAGTCTGGGTCACTTGTTACAGAGCGGAGACTCGCGATCCTGAAAGAGTCGAACCGAGAATCCGGCACTCCAGGATTCTGAGTCTTGGCCACAAACTCAGGGACGAACCTGAACGTTACCTCCCCCCATCCCCTTGAATGGGCGATGTCATACGAGAGACCATGAAGTTCACTAACCCGCTTGGCCGAAGCCAAAGCGAGCAGGAAAGCCGTCTTCCAAGACAGGTGGCGATCGGAGGCCTGGCGTAATGGTTCGAAGGGAGGTCTCTTAAGAGCCCTGAGGACCCGAACCACGTTCCAAGGAGGTCTCACTTCCGACTGGGGGCAGGTAAGCTCATAGCTACGTATGAGTAGAGAAAGTCCCAGCGAGGAAGAAATGTCCACGCCCTTCAGCTTAAAGGCCAAGCTTAAGGCTGAGCGATAGCCTTTCACCGCTGAGACAGAAAGGCGCATTTCCTCCCGCAGATATACGAGAAAGTCCGCTATTGCTGGTAAAGTGGCATCGAGTGGAGAGATACCCCTCCCACGACACCAACCACAAAAGACTCCCCACTTCGCCTGGTAGACTCCCTCAGAGGACCTTCGCAGGTGCCGAGACATTCTCTCCGCAACCTGTTGCGAAAAGCCTCTCTCCGTGAGGAGACGCTGGATAGTGGGGTTGTCTGAGAAGCTCGTGTCGTGGAGGATGCTCCCTCGGAAGCTCCGGGAACCATTCCGCGTGATGCCATAGCGGAGCTACTAGAGTCATCGAACAGTTGACCGATAGTCTGGTCCTGTTGAGCACCCTTCTCATCAGACAGAACGGTGGGAAGGCGTACACGTCGATGTTGTCCCACCGTTGCTGGAAAGCATCTTGCCAGAGAGCCTTGGGGTCCGGGACTGGGGAGCATTACAGAGGTAGCTTGAAATTCAACGCTGTCGCGAACAGGTCCACGGTCGGGGAACCCCACAAAGTCAGGACTCTGTTGGCTATCTGAGGATCCAAAGACCACTCGGTACTCACTATCTGCGAGGCCCTGCTCAGACTGTCGGCGAGCACATTCCTCTTGCCAGGAATGAAGCGAGCTGATAGTGTTATCGAGTGGACTTCGGTCCACCTCAGAATCTCTACTGCAAGATGGGATAGCTGCTGCGAAAAAGTGCCTCCCTGCTTGTTGATGTAAGCCACTACCGTGGTGTTGTCGCTCATCACTACCACGGAGTGACACGCCAGGGTCCGTTGGAACTGTTGAAGAGCCAGAAAGACGGCCTTCAACTCTAGCAGGTTGATGTGCAGGCACTTTTCTGATTCTGACCAAAGGCCTGAGGTCCTCTGGTTCAGAACGTGCGCCCCCCCCCCCTTCTTTTGACGCGTCCGAAAACAGAGTCAATTCCGGGGCAGGATGAGAAGACTCAATCCCTTCCGCAGGTTCTCGTCGACCAGCCACCACCGCAAGTCCGTCCGTTCCAAAGATCCTATCGGGATCAGAATGTCCGGGGAATCGGATCCTTGATTCCACCGGGACTTGACCTGCCACTGCAGGGATCTCATCCTGAGGCGGCTGTTTGGAACCAGACGAGCCAGGGAGGACAGGTGACCTAAGAGACGCAACCACGACTGGGCGGGGAGCTCTTCTCGCCTGAGGAAGGGTTCCGCCACCCTCCTCAGCCTTGCTATCCTGTCGTCTGATGGAAAGGCTTTGTGGAGATTGGTGTCTATCAGCATGCCTAGATAAACCAGTCGTTGGGACGGCTGCAGAGAGGACTTCTCAAGGTTTACCACGATCCCCAGATCCTGGCAAAGACCTAGAAGCCTGTCTCGGTGCCGAAGAAGGGTCGACTCCGAGTCTGCTAGGATCAGCCAGTATTCCAGATAGCGAAGGAGACGAATGCCGTTCCTGTGCGCCCAAGATGAAATCAGGGTGAACACACTGGTGAACACCTGAGGAGCTGTGGAGAGACCGAAACACAGCACCTTGAACTGGTAGATCTTGTCGTCTAGGCAGAATCTCAAGTACTTCCTGGAAGACGGATGGATTGGTATCTGGAAGTACGCGTCCTTTAGATCCAGTGTGCACATGAAGTCTTGTGGTCTCACTGCAAGTCTGACCGTGACCGCTGTCTCCATGCTGAACCGGGTTTGCTTGACAAACCCGTTCAGAGCTGAGAGGTCGATGACAGGTCTCCAGCCTCCAGACGCCTTCTTTACAAGAAAGAGTCGACTGAAGAAGCCTGGGGAGCCGTCGACGACCTCCTGGAGAGCACCCTTCTTGAGCATGGTCTCGACTTCGGCCCGAAGGGCCAGCCCCTTTGCCGATCACGTGGCATAGGAGCTCAACGACACTGGATTCGCTGTCAGGGGAGGTTGAGATGTAGTGAACGGGACGCGATAGCCTTGGCCGATCACTGAAACCGTCCAAGCATTGGCCCCGTGTTGCTGCCACCTGCGGACGCAACGTTGAAGGCAACCCCCCCACAGGTGGACACGCAGGGGGACTGCCACCTCTAGGGTTTGCGGCCGCGGCCGCTCCTCCTAGGAGTCTTGCCTCCCCTCTTAACCTTGGCTGGAAAGGGCTGGGCCTTAGACACCACTTTCTTAACTGCCGGTGCCTGCTTCGGAGCCTTACGAGGCTGCTGCTGTGGAGCTGGAGGCTCATAGGGCCAAGCTGTAAGGGCCCTATAGAGGAAGGAGTTCGTGCTAGATTTCCTCCACCTCTCAGCCGTTCGCTCCATATCCTGTGGCTCGAACAGATTGTCCCCAAGAAGGGAAGCATGTCTGAGCCTATAGACATCCACGGCGGGGACCTTCGGGTGGAATCTCTCGGTCACCGCATCGCGCCGCTTCAAGATCGAGTTGGCCCACAGGGAGGTGACCTGGTGAGCCAGAAACTCGATGGAGCGGGTGCCCGAGAGTAAGAAGGCCTCCAGGGCCTTCTTATTGGTCTCCTCAGACAAGTCCTCGGAGCGCAATAGGATGCCCAGAGTTCCTAGCCATATATCCAACCACGAAGTGGCCTGCATGGCGCACTTCGCGACCTTCTCATGGCTCAGGATCTCCGATGCCGAGAACGACACCTGCCGGGCAGAGAGCTTCTCGAGGGGAACTCCCTTCGCCAGGTCCTCCACGGAGTGATGGAGAGGAAGAGCGAGACTGGACTCACCCAAGATCTCAAAATACCTCCTCTGCTGGAGACGAGGAGGAGGGATGAGTTTGTTCCCGGCAGAGGAACGACTGGAGGAGGCAAGAATTGCGAGCTCGGCGTTGGCCCTGGCTCTGGCACTTTTCAGTCCCCGAGACCAGGGCAGAGCCGCACTGGACTTAGGGGCCTTCTGAACGTCGAACACTTCGTCCAAGACTGTGTCCTTGCCTTCTCGGGGGGCGATCACGGGGTCCATGAACCCGTTGAGTTGCCTCATCAGGCTCAGGACCTGCCAGAAGGCATGATCAGATTCCTGCTGATCTCCTCCTTGCGGGCTGGCAGCCAAGTCTCCTGTCCCCGGAATCTCTTCCTGGGGTGAAGCGTGGACGTTCCCCCGGGGAGCCGCGGGTTCCTGGCGAATCCTTGAAGACGATTTCAGGATGGTCTTGGAGTCCTTGGGTTCCCTCCTGGGAGGGATACAGGATCCCAACAGGTTCGAAGAGCCCCTTCCGCACGAGACGATTTTCCTCCATGAAGAGAAGGCTCCCCCCATGGTGCTGAGGGGAAGACTATCGCTTCACTGGACTCACCCGAGGACAGAAAAGCCTCGTCCACGGGAGAAGGAGAAAACGCTTGCGCAGCCCTTCCCGACAGACCACCTAGGAACCAACTTCTCCCTGGGGGAAGTCACCATGAAGTCCACTCCTCTCTTTCTCTTCAACGTAGGTGAGGCAGCCGTTGGTTTGTTGCCCTGATCGGCGAGTGCTGGCTTCATTACCCTCACTAACGCCCGAAATCCTCGCTGGAGGGAAAGGGATCGGGCGATCCTTCGGAGTGGACACCACTGGACCTGCCTGAAAAGGAAAGGGGGAAGAAAGATGCACTGACCTCTCTGAAGTGTCTTCCCTGTCCTGCACAACAGTCCTGCGTTTTGATGGAGGCGATCCAGAGCGCTGTCTGCTGCTGTCACTGGCTGTGAAATTCGGCGCGAACGGTGGTCGCGCTGGCGCACAGGCGAGTGGGTGCGAGGGCGTACAGGAGAACGAGCGCATGGGCGAGCCGGAGAACGAATGCGTTGGCGCGATGGCAAGGGAACGCGTTGCCGCGTGGGCGAGTGAGAACGTTCCGAAGATCGCTGGCGACGTTGGTCAGGAGACCTGTAGCACGAGGGAGAGCGATTGCAAGCAGGCGATCGGTGGTGCGCTGGCGAACGCTGGTGCGCAAGCGAGCGATGGCGCGTTGGCGAGCGATGGCGCGTAGGTCGCGACCATGTCCTTCCAGAAACTCTGGGCGACGGCTCGTTGGAGAACGCATGCGCGCAGGCGATAGGTCACGCGGGGGATCCGGAGATCGCCGATGTTCAGGTGATCGCTGACGCGTAGGAGAACGCTGACGCGTAGGAGAACGCTGACGAGCAGGCGATTGTTGAATTGTCTGTGATCGCTGGCGAGCAAGAGGGCGACGCGTGGAATCCTGTGAAGGAACAGTCGGCGCGGCGCGTTCACCAACAGGAACAGGAAGCGTGTAGGCGAGTGGGCGAATATGTGCTTTAGAAACACGCGCTGGAGAACGCGGGCGATGTTGTGCAGGAACAAGCCGAGGATCGCGAGAGCGCTCAGGAGACTGATGGCGCGCAGGGCGCACGGCGCACAACAGGAACTGCAGGATATTCGGAGACCACAGGGGAGCGCTGGCGAGCAGAAGGGCGATGATCCTCAAAAGAGCGCTGACGAACAGGAGAGCGCTGACGATCAGAAGAGCGCAGGAGAGCGCCTGTGCGCTAACACTGCAGAAGGGCGAGCAGGGGAACGCTGGCGCGCTGGGCGCTCTTCAGGAATAACAGGTTGAAGGATGTCCTCAGGAGAGCGCTGGCGAGAAGAAGGGCGAACATCGGGAGAGCACCGGCGAACAGGAGATCGCTGACGAGCAGGAGAGCGCCTGTGCGCTAACACTGCACGTGAAAGGGAAGAATCCCTTTGCCCCGAAGGGAGCGTTGCCCGCCGGGTGACGAGGTCAGGTTGCTGAACATCTGCCCCAGAAGGTGAAGGTCTAGCAGGCGAAGGAGACCGATCCCCAGAGAGGTCTAATGAAGCTGGAGCTGCAGGTTGTTTACGGCGAGGAGAGTCCCCTTCGGAGGAAGAAGATCCAAAAAGGCGCCTCTTAACATCCTTATAAGGAGACGGGAGGCCCTTGCGACGCAGCGGACGGTGAGCCTTACGGCGAAGGCGGCCACGAGGAAGATCATCAGGACCATCAGTCCTCCGAAGGGGAGTCTCAGTCAAGGCACTACCCTTAGAGGGAAGCTGGACAGCAGAAGAGCCCGTAGGACTCCCTTCCCCCTTCGAAGGATGTACGGAAGGGGAAGGAGAGCCGTCAGCACCAACATCCCCAACTGCACCTGCAGAAGATTGCCCCGCCCCGTCGGAGGCCTCTGCCACCACGACGTCGACGATAGACAGAGGGTCTACCTCTGCTATCACCGACGACTGCTTAACGGCGGCCCCCAACTGGACAAGGTCAATCAGGGCAACCCTGGAGGGCAAGCCCTTAAGCCCCAGGGAAGCCCAAATCTGTAAAAGATCATCATTAGACAGAGATTCATCCCCTGGAGGAGGAGGAGGAACCGTCCCGCTATGGGAGGCGACGCCCTCTCCCCCCACCCAAGGTCGGGAAACAGAACTAGGGCCTGCGCTCCCGCTCGGCCGACTCTCCTTAGGAGCCGAACGAGGGGGAGCTTCGGAGGAGGTTTGGGCGGCGAAAGAAGTCCCGAGAACCTTCTTCCTTTAAGGCAACCCCGGAAGGAGAACGGTCTCTCTTGGACTTCTTCTTATGCTGGCGGCCAAACCTCTCCCACTGGGAGGCAGACCACTCCCTGCACTCACTACACATATTTTCCTGATCACACCGTCGGCCTCGACACTGCGGGCAAAGGGTGTGAGGATCCGTGTCCGTGGCCGACATAAAGGTACCACAAGGGCGGCCGGCAATTCCAGGGCACGTACGCATAGTAATAATAAAGGTGGTCAACTTCTAACACACAACTGAAAGAAAAAGCAAAAAAAAGATTAAAGGCTGTCAACAAGGACGATGGACAGACACGTCTGTTCATCGTCGGAGCCAAAAGTGAAGTGAAGCAAATCACCGGTGTGGGGGGGGGAGGGGTAGCAAGCTATCCCTTCCCCTACCCCCGCTAACTAGCGCGGGGGTAATTAACCCTCGTTAAAAACTATTGGCTTGTCATTTCAGCTACGCTAAAGGTAAACCCAATGTAAATAGCGTGGTTTGTATTTCGGTAACGGAACAATTGTATTTTTCCTAGCCATACAAACGCAAGTTCTTTACTATGTTAAGGTTTCAGCACGAACTGGATTTAGCCATAAAACTTTCACACAAGGTGTCAACGACTCTCTACTCCAGTAGTTAGCGGGGGTAGACCAACCTCCTTGCTAACACACTCACCCAGTGAGCTCTCTTCACTTTTGATTGCAGGCAGGACTTCTAGCGGGGAAGGCGATGGGAGAACAAGTAGGTGTAAAGAACTTGTTTGTAGTTAGACAGTAGTCAGGATAAATACACATTACTTCTAAAATTGTCATTTGTTCCGACACAAATACAAGCCTTCGTTCTTTACTGTGGAGACTCACCTATGGGCGGGGATAAAAGTCTGAGAAGAGTAACATGACACCTCGTTAGTCCTCTGCCTGTCAATGCTTGAGAGTTGATGATCTAAGCAACCATGGTGAGTGAGTGGAAACTCGCACTGTGACTTAACCAGGTAAGTGTACGGAATGAGGGAGCCACACTCATACTAATACATAGACATTGCCCAAATCCCCCTCGCAGGGAGATTGAAGATCACAAAATATACACATATCTTAGACCACAAAACTAATATGATGCTTGGCTGCGGTCAGGAGGAGGCCAAGGGAGGGGAAATATGAAGGAAGAAAGAAGCAGTTAGAAATGCTGGAGATGTCCTCATTTCCAGGAGGTTTATGTGGCCCTGCCAATCGAAATTAAACACAGCTCGGAGGCTTAGAGCAGTAACAGGTGAGCCCCCTGCACTTCTTTTAATGCATCCATGAAGAGCATCAAGTCCGGAGGAGAAGAGAGCAGATCTGCCTTTTCGAGAAGGTCGGAATCTAGGACCCACCATCTCAAGTCTTTCTCTTGCTTTGGCTCTGCTGGGACCAGAAGGTCAGAAGGGTTCTGGCTTTGAGACCAAAAGATCTTCAGCTGCCAATGGAAAGATCGAATGGAACAGCGAACGTTGGGGACCAGACATTTCAAGGAGGTCATATGCCCCAACAGGCACTGCCACAGGTGAGCTTGTAGTGAGCCTTACAAGAGAAAGGGATGAACCGCTTCCTCGAATCTCATGATTCTGTTTTAGGAGGGAAACACTTTTCCTAGTTGGCTGTTCATCATCTAGATACAGAAATAGATGTATGCTGTTGGCATGGGCCCAGGGTGAGAATAGAATGAACACCCTTGTGAACACTTGAGGGGCTGTCGACAGGCCAAAGCACAGGACCTGAAACTAGTGTATCCTTTCATGCAGAACAAATCTTAGATGCATTCTTGAGGCCGGATGGATTGGGACCTTGAAGTATGCGTCTTTTAAATTCAGTGTAACCATGAAGTCCCCAGGCCTGACAGCTTGCCTGACCGTGGCTGCGGTCTCCTCCTGGAACGGAGTCTGAAGAACAGACTCGTTCAAGATCGAGAGGTCTATAACCGATCTCAAGACGCCTTCTCTACAAAAAGACTCGACTGAAGAAGTCTGGAGACCAGCTGACAACCTCCTGGAGAGTGCCCTTCTCTAGCATGGTCTGGACTTCTGCCTGAAGGGCGATATCCTTTGTTGATCCCTCCAATAAGGAAGATGACATCACTAGATGATGTGTTAGAGGAGGAGAGATATAGTAAATAGGATGCAGTACCATGCTCAGAGAATCTTGACCGTCCATGGATCGCCCAAATGAACTCCCATCTCTACCACCTGTCTCAGGTAGTCTCCACAGATGGTAGGATGGGAGGAATGGCCGCCATACCGGGAGTGCTCATGTTTTCTAGGCTTCCTTCCCCAGTCACGAGCCCTCTTACTCCGAAAGGGCCGATTGAGATTTGAAGACTTCTTGGCGATGTCCTGCCTAGAAGTTTCGTTTGTCTTTTTGTGAGCCCGTCTGCAAACAGGAGGTGATTTTAGTGCAGTTGGCGCTGAAGAGGTGGAACGGGATGTTACAGGTCTATGAAGAAGGGTCTTGACTTACCTTCCTCCACTGCTTCACAATTGCGTCAATGTATTCAGAGTTGAACAAATTGCGAAGGTAAAGAGCCTCTCTATTTGGCACCTGCCTCTGGAATCTTGAAATGACAGCGTAAGGCCCTTTCAAGATCCCATTAGCTCACTGGCTGGCTGCATTGCGTGCTAGAAATTATGACTCAAGCTCCAGAAAGCAAGTAGTTCCTAAATGATTTCCGTTTATCTGGGTCCGACAAATCCTCATTGTCGGTTAGATAACCAACGGATCCTGGCCAGTAGTCTATCCATGAAAAGGCTTGCAGAGTTGCCTTTGCAATCCTCTACATGTTGCTGGAATCTGCAGCCCAAAACCTCACCTGCAGACCTGCCAGCTTGGTGAACGCCATAACCCCTGTGCCAATGCCGACATCGCTGGGTCTAAAGGCAAGGGTGAATGATCGTCACTGAGCACGATGTAGTACTTCAATGCCTGATGATAGGCGGAGAGAGTAAATGAGAAGAGTTGTTTGCCTCGAGTCTTTTTTTTTATCCGCTATGTAGGATATGACCATTTTATACCAAGGCAACTCTAGCCTGATATTACCATGTTGTGGTGGCACAGCTGAACAGGTCTAAAAACATGGTCTACCCTTGGGAGGGTAGTGCGTGGGTTCCCCAAGTAAATTAATCTTCCTGTATAAAGGAATACAGGTAGCCTGACTCTCCCTGCTAAGTAACAGGAGCTTTAGAACTAGACGGCAGAGGAAACACAACATCTTAATTCAAGGATTTATCAAACTTCAGACTCACACACACACACACAGGAGCCTGGGTTGGGAGCAGGAACATCAACATGTATCACACCAGAAAGTCGAGACCTGGGAGGAGCAGCCTGAGGTTCGGTCAGCGACAAAGCTGCCACTACATCCTGAATCCTCTCCTGTAGAGCTGGGTCATCGATCTTTGATGCCCAGTTCTTTGGAAGGGACTTGAAATTATTCTGCTGTCGAGGCTTTGCTGAGAAGGCTACAACACTAGCAGCCTCCTTCTGAGGCTCTACAGGAACAACAATGGGCTCCAGGGGTGGAATGGCAGACGCAGTGGAGACTATCTCAACTGGTGAAAGGGCTCATGGCATCAAGTGATGTTTGGGTGTGCATGAACTGGTTGCGAGACTACACTTCTGGCTAACGAGTAGGCGATAAAGGAGAAGAGAATTGATCATAAATAATGTAGTGGCAAAATCGTTGGAAAACTTTAAGCGACGGCAAACCTGACACAAGTCTGTCAATAGACAATGACTTGTTTGCTGACGAGCCTGAGCTCCAAGAGCAGGCGCGTGAACAATCGCAAGAGCATATGCTGATGGTTTGCGAGTCACCTGTACCTTGCGCGCGCCCAGATAGTGGCGAGCAAGGTAAGATTGGCTTGATTGGGATGGTTTGCTGCTGCTGCAAAAGATATCCAAACCTAACTGCAGCTAGTCCCACAGGAGCAGATGCCCAAGACTTTGGCCTGTGCAACTCGCAGACACGCGTGATGTCCTAGAAGCATAGTGGAAAGCACCTTCAACTTCAAGAAGTCGTTGGACACAAACGCCAAAATGCTACGAAGAGCCTAGCTCTGGAGAGCTACTGTAGTGAGAGGTGACGAATTACGCACAAGCTTACGAGGTACTCAAGGGGGAAATACTCAAAGGAGGAAGACCTTTCACGCTGGCGAGAGCATCTACCTTGCTGGCGAGAGCATCTACCTTCCTAGTAAAGTTGAGCAAACTCAGCATGCACACACACGCCAAGCTGGAACTCAGAAGAGCACCAGTTGCCGAGTACTCGCCCTAGGGAGTAAGAGAGCAAGACTAAAACTCCGAAGAGAATCCTCTTACAATTTATCAGGTGGACAACGAATTACGGAGGAGGTATCCACCAGGGCCAAGAAACTGACTGGAAAGGACTAACATCCCTTGCAGAGGCAGCTGTGCGCTCCTGCTGTACTCCAAGCCTCAACATCTCCAACAGCTGTTCCTTTGTGGGGAAACCTGAGAGACCCAGGGAAGGACACAATTAATGCAGAGCATCAAGAGAGGTAGATTACTGGGGGGGGGGGAGGGGGGCGACGTTGTTTTGCTAGAGGAAGTAGTGGGGGTCTCCCACACCTGAAGTTATCCATGGGTGAATGTCATCCCTATTATCTGATCAGCTTTTGGAAGAAGCAGCTGGGAGAGTACGAACCGGAAGAGAGAAGTCAGAATTTCTTGACTTTGACGATGAACTCGAAGGCGAAGAATCCCTTTTAGACTTTTTACTTTGTCTACCATACCGCTCCCACTGGGAAGATGACCACTCCCGACACTTGGCGCAAGGAGAATCCTCCGTGCAGAAGTGTCGTTTGCACAAAGTCAAAGTCGGTGAGGATCCGTCTCTATTACTGACATAAACATACCGCAAGAACGGTCCAATATGGTCCGTCTCTATCGCTGACATAAACATATCGCAAGAACAGTCCAATATGCCAGGGCAGACCAGTAAGTTCACAGTCTTTAATAATCAAGCACTCTTGAAAAAAAAAATGACAAATTCGGAGATAATTTGTATTTTTCCTAACCATACAAAACCTTAGCTATTTACATTGGGGTTACTTTCGGCGTAGCTGAAATTGACGAGCCAATAGATTTTAACGAGGGTTAACTACCCCCGCGCTAGTTAGCGGGGGTAGGGGAAGGGGTAGTTGGCTAACCCCGCCCCCCCACACACACCGGTGATTTGCTTCACTTCACTTGAGAGGTAGGACTTGACTTGGGGGACAGGGCTGGCGGGCAAATATGTGTAAATAGCTAAGGTTTGTATGGTTAGCAAAAATAGAAATTATCTCCGAATTTGTCATTTGTTCTGTAACCGAAATACAAACCACGCTAGTCACATTGGGTGACTTACCCCTTAGGAAGGGTGGAAAGTCCCCAGCCTTACTGTCTTTGGCTTTACCCGGGGACTCCGACTCCGAGTGAGCATCAATCGAGGGAGGAAGTCCCTGCACCTCACAAGTTCCTTGCTCCGCAAAGAACGAGTGGCATATGTAAGTTGTGTGTGGAGAAAAGAGCGTGACTTGTCCTAGGAAGTTGACCTTGAGTCCTTTAGATAGGAATCTAGGCTAGGACGTTCCCAATACCACCTCGTCAGGGTATGGGGGACGCGACAGTATTAAACTTAATACTAGGAACACAAGGGAGCATGGTTTACCTGCAGAGGTTGAGGTTAGCTATGCATAGACCAGGATGCTGCTTTCCCCAAGAGAGGGGAGGATGAAGAAAGAAGTAAGGGCAAGCCATACTCTTTCATTCATGCAGACTAAAACCGGATAACAACGCCCTCAACCTACTGCTACTTGTCCATCAAGGAGCCTAAGGTTAGACCAGCTGTTGTGCAGCCACCACAGGGCCGATAGAAAATGTATCGAGGCTCCTGTGGGTCACGTCCTGCAGGTAGTGGGCTGTGAAGGTCGTTTGACGCTTCCAGACCCCAGCTTGAAGCACCTGCGTCACAGAGAAGTTTCTCTTGAAGGCTAGGGACGTAGCGATGCCCCTGACGTCGTGTGCCCTAGGGCGACGTGACGGAGGAGGGTCTGGATTCAAGGCTTGGTGGATGACCCTTCGAATCCAAGCCGAGATGGTATTCTTGGTGACCCTCCTCTTCGTCCTGCCTGTGCTAACAAACAGTGCTTGTACGCGAGGAAAAACTGCAGCTGTTCTCTTCAAGTAACACCTCAGACTCCTCACTGGGCATAATAGCAGATGGTCTGGGTCGCTTGTTACAGAACGGAGACTCGTGACTCTGTAAGAGTCGAACCGTGGGTCCGGCACTCCAGGGTTCTGAGTCTTGGCAACAATCTCAGGGACGAACCTGAACGTTACCTCCCCCCATCCCCTTGAATGGGCGACGTCGTACGAGAGACGTGGTTTGTATTTCGGTTACGGAACAAAAGGAAATTTTTAAAGTTCTTACAGCCAGTCAATAGGAATAACCGTAAGAGACGATACATCTGCACTCAACTGTAGCCAATACTAGTGAAGAGAGCTCACTACGTGTATGTGCGACTTGGAATATTGGTCTACTCCCTGCTACCCACGCTAACTAGGGGAGGAATGTTGACACCTCGCGTGAAATTTGTTATGGTTAAATCCAGCTCGAGCTAAAACATACAGTCATAGAACAGAACCATGGTTTGAATTTTTGTTGGAACAAATTGATTTTGTATTCAAAGACAGTGAGTCATTGAACAATAAAATTTCCTGAGTACCTGTATGTAGTTGGTTGGTTTCTGCATGAAGTTTCTTATTACATGTCAACTAGATTTTCTTTAAAGGGTAAAATTTTGTTTATCTTTTTTTAAAATGCAGTATATCACAATACTAGTTTTACGATTTACGAAATATGATTTATTGTTACCTAGTCAGGAGTAGAGCAGGTTGGGAGACTTACTCATAGGGTAAGCTAAGGATACGGAGGTCTAAGAGGGTGTCGCAGGGGGGTGTAGGCCCCTCGGTAAGGATATGGCACCTAGGTTAGGTTAGCTGGGGAACCATGAATTAGGTGAAGTTCGTGTGTACTGTACCTTTTTTTTACTTGGTTTTCCAGTTATAACTTTTGGAATTCTAAAATTTTAAAATATGGGCTATCTCTAATAATTTACATTAGAACACTTCAAAGTAAATTACCTATAAATAGACCAGAAACACTTCATTAAGAAGATTGTGCTATAGTAAATATTTACTAACATTTTAATTACTAACTCGGTCCGTCCCAACCAACTACAAAGTCTCATCATATGGGTAGTTTATATAACTTTATCTGTGCATAGCTGGGGGGATAGGGGGTCATTGGTCATATTTGGGAAGTGGAGATTCACCCAAAGGTAAAGGCACAGTATCCTAGGTTAAGTTGTTTATGTTTATGCACAGGTAGAAGCCTTTGTATATCAGCGGCCAGTTCCTCCAGCGAGCATAAAATATAGACACCAACTAAACTTCTAACCTAACCTACAAGCTGTGTTCTTACCTACTTACTTAATGGGGGGGGGGGGGGGTAACGGCCCCTGCAACCCCCTTTACACTGCTGTATTCTTAGTCAGCCGTCATCATACATACAGGCGGCCGCTGGCCGCTATCATACAGACTCCAACTCCAATGTGTCCACAATTAACAGTAGGGGATTGTAGCCATTTTTGCCTAAACTGTTCCACTATAGGACCCCGTGTTCTTACTAATCCTACACTGCGGTACAGTATTTGTAAAAGGGTAAGTAGGGTGTATGTATGATGGCGGCTGACTAAGAGTACTGGGTGTCTGTATGACAGCGGCCACATGTATGTTTTATGTCTAACTTAGAATTCGGCATTGTAATGGGGGGTCGCATGGGAGCATTAGCCAACTCCCCCCCCCTTAGGTAAGGAGGTAAGGACACGGCTTGTAGGTTAGGTTAGGGGGGGGGGAAGTTCAGGTTAGTTGATGTCCATTTTTAATGAAAGCGTGAGGAACTGGCCGCTGATATACAAAGGCTCCAAGAATACAGCAGTGTAAGGGGGGTTGCAGGGGGGGGGGCGTTAGCCTCACCTTACGGTATGTAAGTAGGACATGGCTTGTAGGTTAGGTTAGGGGGGGGGATTTAGGTTAGAGTCGCTTTTTTTATAAAAGCTGGTATACAAAGCCCCAGGTAAGTTTCACAACCATATTTGTTTCATTTAGAGTAAATGAACTTACGCATTTACGCCAAGCTACGGTAAGTTGTTTACATAACTTTCACAACACAAACAAAACGTAAAAACACATATACCTTATTTACGTATAAAATATGATTTCCACATATTATTTAGGAAATAAAAAAAAATACATTAGCATAAAATAAACAGCCTAAACTGCTGTAATAAGGTTAAATACGTCCCAAAAACTTGTGTAAGCACACTTACTCTGGGCTCACAAGTCACCACTAATAACTTTGAACGTAACAACTTGAAACTACATTTGAATATTGATAAAAATGCAGAATGTTAATAATCACTTACTACTGCTGTCTTATTGGAAGAATAAACTCAATGCATGGTTTAACTCTCGTTCGTCGGCACTTAGTTTAAAGTTGACATACCAACATGCAAACGTTTTGCAAAACAACAATGGCGGCGCCGACGCGCAGGCGCAGTAGAAGATAAATATTCTTCTTGAAGCTTTTATATTGAATTCTGGTCTGTTCAATATTTACCAAGGAAACTCAAATGAAAATACTAACTGTTTAGAATCATACGCACGAGTATACAATATTACACTGAATTGCAAAACTCTCATAATACTATCCATATTTCGGTATAGATAAAATAATAAATAAGTCCTACTATACGAAACAAATTACACATTTGCCTAATGATTGGATCATAATTGTAACCAACCCCGCATCGCGCTGTACATTGTAATTTAGAGCAAAATACATAACAGAATTAAAAACAGCTGTATTTCATATTAAATTTATTACCAAATGAAAGAGAAAATGCATATCTAAATCATGTGAGTTGCCAAGTGTGTGTGTTTCTGTACCCCTGCAATCGACAACAAATAATTGTATTGATTTAAAGTAATTCGACAAACTGACATGCTCCATGTGCACTTTATTTGAATAATGCAAAGTAAAGTTTTCATTGGAATTGAGCTTCATTAATAACATAGATTATATATTTTCAATAGAATATATGTCACTTAAATTATCTTGCGAAGAGTTACTAATATGATCAGTCTGTAATATTTACTTAGCCATGCCTTTAGGTATATCGTAGGATATAGATAACATTATTTGTCCGGATACGAAAGCTTTAATGTGTATTACATTGATATGACCATTATCCTGTGTACACAATGTCTGTTTCTGTCTTTATCTATGGCTTTTGACACCCAAAAGTGCGTGCTTGTTAAGATTTTTGAATGGTTACGATAATGTGCATAAAAGGTATAAAAATTTACCAGTTTATTCATCTGTAAGATATTGCCTTGTCTAAATGATCTACAAACTACGTTTCTTCAATGAAATAAAGTAAAAAAAAAATAAAGAATGGGAGAATATTGATCAGCTAATGTTATTATTTCAACAACTTTTAACGCTAGAATTATTGTGTCCTATGATTGTCCCAGTAGTACATTGGATCCTTCTTTCTGGTTATGGCTCATTTTCCCTTTGCCTACACATACACCGAATAGTCTAGCCTATTCTTTACATACTCTCTTTTGTCCTGATGCACCTGGCAACACTGGGATTACCAAACAAAATTTCTTTGCTCAAGGGGTTAGCTACTGCACTGTAATTGTTCAGTGGCTACTTTCCTCTTGGTAAGGGTAGACGAGACTCTTTAGCTATGATAAGCAGCTCTCCTAGGAGAAGGACAATCCAAAATCAAACCAGTGTTCTCTAGTCTTGGGTAGTGCCATAGACTTCGCACCA
>NC_090728.1:51326420-51338920 GCF_036898095.1 Palaemon carinicauda | reverse complement strand
AGATATGTGAGGATGGAAGGGAATTCTTCGTAATATCTTATGTCATATGATGTGGATGATAAACTCAAAACGAAGATTACTCAACGCCTAATATGGCACAAAGTATTTAAAGAGGCGTGAGGAAATTCCCTGCTGACTCCACAAAAAGCAATTATAAACTGATGCTCTTCCTCATCTCGCTCTTTGACATTCCGAGGGGAAAAATGGCGATTAAAAAAAAAGGAAAAAAAAAATGTACGTCAACGTTGCGTGCGCCCAGTCTTTGAAATATCTCGGTACAATGTACGAAAATAGACGTGGCCTGAATTCGCTTTATGCTTTAATTTTGCTAAGATGGCGTTAGGATAAGACTTAGTATGATGTTTTAATTAATATTAGATGACATTTCTAATTTTATAAGCGTGGGGTTTATAGCTTATGGCTAAAATCTGAAATAATCATGGGAAGTAAGTAATCTTTTATTTATTGTCAAAATCATAAAGGTAGGATTGATTGATGTGCATATTATGAATTTAATTCACAGGTGAACTAAAGGTGAAGCATATGGACCTCATAAAATTCGAATCAGTAGACCTATGCAACAATATTATGATCATCTGTTCCTCTTTTCCTATCTCGTTCAATATATATTAGCAATTGATACTAATAATAATAATAACTTTCCACTCGGTGTTGCATTTATCAGATACAAATCTCTTTACAATCTAGAAATTTCATTTCCCTTTCCAGTCTTGGCTTTCATAGTTTCTAAGTTCTTCTTGCTCAGGAAATATTAAATGATTCAATGATCAAGACTATATATGCAATAGTAGGTTGGCCAGGGCACCAGCCACCCGTTGAGATACTACCGCTAGAGAGTTATGGGGTCTTTTGACTGGCCAGACAGTACTACATTGGATCCTCCTCTCTGGTTACGGTTCATTTTCCCTTTGCCTACATACACACTGAATAGTCTGGCATATTCTTTACATATTCTCCTCTATCCTCATACACCTGACAACACAGATTACCAAACAATTCTTCATCACCCAAGGGGTTACTGCACTGTAATTGTTCAGTGCCACTTTCCTCTTGGTAAGGGTAGAATAGACTCTTTAGCTATGGTAAGCAGCTCTTCTAGGAGAAGGACACTCCAAAATCAAACCACTGTTCTCTAGTCTTGGGTAGTGCCATAGCCTCTGTACCATGGCCTTTCACTGTCTTGGGTTAGAGTTCTCTTGCTTGAGGGTACACTCGAGCACACTCTCCTATCTTATTTCTCTTCCTCTTGTTTTGTTAAAGTTTTTATAGTTTATATAGGAGATATTTATTGTTGTTACTCTTCTTAGAATATTTTATTTTCCTTTTTTCCTTTCCGCACTGAGCTATTTTCCCTGTTGGAGCCCCTGGGCTTATAGCATACTGCTTTTCCAACTAGGGTTGTAGCTTAGTAAGTAATAATAATAATAATAATACCTTGGGTTTATCATTATTAATGCCACATGTATAAATATTAGAAAGTACTAAACTAAATGTCGGTCCTTTAATCATTTCACAATACCTTGGGTTTATCACTATTAATGCCACATGCATAAATATTAGAAAGCACTAAACTAAATGTCTATCTTTTAATTACTTCTTATTTGATGGATGATAACAGACAACTATACAAGAGAAAAGTTCTTTTTAATCAAGGACGTTCTAGAAGAGTAAAATATGATCTCTCTGCCATTTATCAAGGAACATGTGAGTACTGGAGGTAGTTCTCGATCCTATGCTCAAACACAGTGCAAAATCTTACAATTTCGAAAGCAGTCAAATGTCAAGATAAAATCTACCTCTTGACATATGTCTGGGGATCCTGTTGTGGTATCAGGGCAAAGGACTGTTCTTAGGTTTACGTTGCCAACTTCAGTGAACTCAATAAGTGTAGCAATTCTTGGAGACACTTGAAATCCTTTACAGTTAGCCTTTCTAGTAGGATGAGGGTTCGTGCTTAAATGACAAAGAGTTGTTTGACTAACTAGTGAGATTTACAAACAGATAAATAAACCTTCAGGTTTATGAAAACTAAATACCATAGATATAATTCCGAGTTTGTGTCTTATTAACCTCTTAAAATTCTTACTGTTAAACTTTAAGAAAGAGGTTTATTACAAATTCGAGAAATACTTGGAAAGTCAACAAGCTTTGCGTTTAATTTACGAATTAAAGAAAATTTAAAATCAGACAATTTACGAATCAAAACCAATTATAAATAACTTAAAATGTCCCGACGTGGACGAGAAAATCTAGCTTTCCCTATTTTTTCATGAATCTTTTAAACTTTGTTATTTCCCCTTTTATTCCTAAATTTTTGAGACTTTACAAACATAATATTCAATTCATACTACTACTACTATTATTATTATTATTATTATTATTATTATTATTATTATTATTATTATTATTACTTGCTAAGCTAAAACCCTAGTTGGAAAAGCAGGATGCTATAAGCAAGGGCCCCAAAAGGGAAAATAGTCCAGTGAGAAAAGGAAACAAGGAAAAATAAAATATTTTAAGAACAGTAACAACATTGAAATAAATATTTCCTACATAAACTATTAAAAATTCAACAAAACAAGAAGAAGAGAAATTAGATAGAATAGTATGCCCGAGTATACCCTCAAGTATACCGCTCTATATCTTGATTACATAAAATTTCACGTAAATTTTTGGGGTAATTGAAAATTAAAGAGTAATGAAACACAAACTAGAATAAACATTTAAAGGAACTGGATACATAAGCGGGATAAATATCCGATATAATGTTGATAGTTTTCACGAAAAATATCAAATTAAAATCTTAAGCACAGGAAAATTGAGTCTTAAATAAATACAAGGAAACTGTAAGCCTGACTTGTCACAGTCCAGAATTTATTACAAAAACTTGCATGATTGCACCAACCTGTAATTCATTTATAATAACTTATAAACGGGATATTTGTAAACATACATTACAAGGGTTGTGGCGGTCGATGTTGTAACGTTCCTAACTAGTGAACGCCAGACTGGGGTTCGAGTCCCGTTCAAACTCACTAGTTTCTTTGGTCTTTGCAACCTCACCCTCCTAGCGAGCTAAGGATGTAGGGTTTTGGGAAGCCTATAGGTCTATCTGCTGAGTCATCAGCAGCCATTGCCTGGCTCTCCTTGGTCCTAGCTTGGATGGAGAGGGGACTTGGGGACTGATCGTATGCATATATGGTCAGTCTCTGTGGCATTGTCCTGCTCGATAGGGCAATGTCACTGTCCTTTGCTCCTGCCATTCATGAGTGGCCTTTAAACCTTTAAGAATTAATGTAAATGAAACGTCTGATTTGACTCGATCTGCCTTTGATTAACTTACTCGTCTGATGAAATGTCTGATCTTATTCGAACTACCTTTGATTAAGTGAGGTTTAAAACTTACTTGTCTGAGGATATATACTTTATCTCTTTCTTGTTGTTATTGTTTCAAGTGAGTCTGGTATTTTAGTTTTGATATCCTGCAAGGCAGCGTCATATTGTCGATCGACAAAGGTAGTTGAATTATCAAAGAAACACAGGAGTTCTGGAAGGCTTATATTGCATGGACACCTGTTTCGAAGAGATGAACATAACGTTAGAAGACCAAGAAAGAGATGGCGTGATTGTGTAGAGGAAGATTTGCTCTGGAAAAGTATTGACGATAACGAACCACAGAACAGAAATCGATGGAGACGACTCATTCATAATGGCGACCCAATATTGTTAGTATTACTACTACTAGCTAAGCTACAACCCTATAGTCCATTTCTTTTATCGAGGCAGATTTGCACCGACTCGCAGCGGTGCCCTTTTAGCTCGGAAAAGTTTCCTGGTCGCTGATTGGTTAGAATTATCTCGTCCAACCAATCAGCGATCCGGAAACTTTTCCGAGCTAAAAGGGCACCGCTGCGAGTCGGTGCAAATCTGCATCGCTAAAAGAAATTGACTATAGTTGGATAAGCAGAATGCTATAAGCCTAAGGGCTCCAACGGGGAAAATAGCTCAGTGAGGAAAGAAAATAAGGAAACAGATAGAATAGTGTGCCCGAGTGTACCCTCAAGCAAGAGAACTCTAACCCAAGACAGCTGCGAAGAAATGGCATATTGTTATCGGTCTATTAATGAGATTACATAATAAACAGACAACTCGTGTTGATCTTATTTGCTTTTCTCAACTGCGGAATGAACCTCTTGCCAGCTTTGCCTTGGATTTATGACTAACCTGTAAAATGTGTAGTCAGTGGGATGTGAGGCAAAACGCCCATTAATTGGGCGATCACATTCTGAGATTTGCTACGCACATTCCTGGGCAACATAGTGCTTGGTGGCTTTAGATAGTCAATACTTATTGAACATATCTGATTATACCGGAAATCTAAAAAACTATTGCGTCAGAGGTGTTAATGATTCAGATATTTTTTTTTGGTTTAATGCTATTTGAATATTGTTTTCTTTCGTGGGTGTCCGTAACTTCCTGGGTTGTTTATCTTTTGGGAAATATTACTCCAAGAGATGTTATCTTATTTCCTAGAAATAATATACTGTTTAACAGGGTGATTATACTTTTGCCTTCATTGCCACTTTCTGTAAAATTAAATAGCATCAACAATCTCATTCAGTTGTAATGAAAGTTGCATTCACTTTAGAATATATTGTAACTTTCCTTGATTGTTTTACCGATATACATTACTTTTTACGTAGGTAATAGTCTCATCCGTTCGTTAATTTATCTCTATCCAATTGATTCTTCCATCTCTATTTCTTTGCATTTTACTTTGCAAGTTGATGACTGATTCCTGAAAAAATTCAAGTACTTCTATTAGCATCAACATTGAATTATGTATCTGGTGGTCAGCAGGCTGTGGTTGGTTACAGCTTCAACCAAAAGCACTTGTTGGAAACCGATAGTTTAAAGGCTTTAAAAGCCTCTCATGAATGGCAGAGGCAAGGGACAGTGACATTGCCATATCAAGCAGGACAATGTCCTAGAGACTGACCATATTACATAAGATCAACTCCCAAGGCCCCTATGACCTAGGAGCACCAGACAATAGCTGCTGATGACCAGAACCCTCTCTCCACCCAAGCTAGGACCAATACTTATGACCGCAATCTCCCATCCTTAGCTCACAAAGATAATGAGGTTGCAGCGATCAAAGGAGCTAACGAGCTTGAGCGAGACTTGTACCCCATTCTGGCAATCACCAGGCAAGGAAACTACCAATAGGCCACCACAACCCTAATTTCTTGAGATCATATAGACAAAATATAGTTAATTATGTCTTAACTAGGTCTCTAACAACAGTGTGGAAGGATCTTGGATTCTTATAAGAGCAGAACGCGTCACAGATTATCACCAAAACACTAATAATTCATAATAAAAAGTGAAATTTCTATCATTACAATCTATTCTGATTTTCAGCTTTTTTTTATCACCGATTATATTCTTACGAAGATAACTTCTAAAATGAATTAGAAAAATTTAAATAGGATTAGGAGATAGGAAAACTAAGTTTTTAAATATTATCAATTGTGAATAGATGTGTCAATGTTGCTGTTGGCAATGGTCTTCTGTACATATGTTTCACAACGGTTGCATTTTGTACACACACTCATTCACATAACCATACACTCACCCATATATATGTATGAATGTATTCATATATATGCATATATATATATATATATATATATATATATATATATATATATATATATGTATAAATGTATTTATATGTATATGCACATATATGTATATGTATACACACACACGCACTTATGTGTATATATATATATATATATATATATATATATATATATATATATATATATATATATATATATATGAGCGTGTATTATACATATATGTACATATATACATATATGCAAATATATATCACATTGTTATTAAGTTGGCACTAAGCTAAAAAAAGAAAAAAAAAAATCCACAAGCCACAGCAACCTACAGACAGTAACAAAATATCAAGCTACTTCCAAGTAAAATTTTGCACAATATAAAATACGAAGACAAAATTAAAGTAAAAATAAACAGTCCACGATGACTTCATCAAAAGACGTCAAGAAGACATAACAGAGCCTAAGGAAATTGACTTAATTTCATTAACATCAAGAACAGTTTGAGCCTATTAACATCAAGAATAGTTAGACTCCATTAAAATCAAGAACAGTTTGAGCCCATTAACATCAAGAATAGTTAGACTCCATTAACATAAAGAACAATTTGAGCCCATTAACATCAAGAATAGTTAGACTCCATTAAAATCAAGAACAGTTTGAGCCCATTAACATCAAGAATAGTTAGACTCCATTAACATAAAGAACAATTTGAGCCCATTAACATCAAGAATAGTTAGACTCCATTGACATTAAGAACAGTTTGAGCTCATTAACATCAAGAACAGTTAAGACTCCATTGACATCAAGAACAGTTTGAGCCCATTAACATCAAGAATAGTTAAACTCTATTGACATCAAGAACAGTTAGAGCCCATTAACATCAAGAATAGTTAGACTCCATTGACATCAAGAACAGTTTGAGCCCATTAACATCAAGAATAGTTAGAGACGGAAAACCGACACCAATGTTGGGTAATTAAAGAGCAAATATCCCTTAACTAGATCTTGATTTCTTTCAGCATCGGATAATTTGTTGTTAATGATGAGGTCCAAATTGCGTGAATTTTTAACCCTTTTAAACTTGATCCTTCTACCAAGGAAAAATAAATCAATTGGCAGTTAGACAGAAAAGCCACTAAGCATACAGACTATAGACAAGTGAAAATATACAGTCTGAAATATACACACATTATTTTAGACAAGTAATCATATCAAGAGAGAGACATATAACAAATAGACAGAGGACTAAATAAACAGAGAAGCGTATATACAAAACATACAAATAAACAAAGAGACAAGTAAATAAACAAGCAGACAAGTAAATAAACAAACAGACAAGTAAATAAACAAATAGACAAATAAAAGAGACCGGTGTATGAACATACTACAAATAAACAGAGACATACTAATAAGAACTCTGACAACTCAACAAGGAGAAAAACAAACAAAAACAAACAAACAAACAACAAACAGACGAATGCACAGACAAAAAAATAAAAGAATAGCGATCGAGAATCTCATAAACAGGGAGAAAAAACAAACAACAAACGTATGAACAGACAAACAATTACACAGACAAAACCTAGAGATGGAGAATTTTAGTTTCATGATTCGAACGGGAGATTGATTGACAGGTTTTATATTCTACACTGGCGTTGCAACAAAAGTCATTATCGACGAGGAAAATCGGGTAAGATTAGAAATGATACTTTAAATGGCAAAACAAGATTAGAAATGAAACTTTAAATGGCAGGACAAGATTTTAAATGAAACTTTAAATGGCAGGTCAAGATTACAGTAGAAATGAAACTTTAAATGGCAGGACAAGATAAAAGATTAAACATTAAATGACAGGACAAGATTAGAAATGAAACTTTAAATGACAGAATAAGATTAGAAATGAAACTTTAAACGGCAGGAGAAGATTAGAAATGAAACTTTAAATAACAGGACAATATTAGAAAGGAAACTTTAAATGACAGGACAAGATTAGAAATTAAACTTTTAATGACAGGACAAGATTAGAAATGAAACTTTAAATGGCAGGTCAAGATTACAGTAGAAATGAAACTTTAAATGGCAGGACAATATAAAAAATTAAACATTAAATGACAGGACAAGATTAGAAATGAAACTTTAAATGACAGAACAAGATTAGAAATGAAACTTTAAACGGCAGGACAAGATTAGAAAGGAAACTTTAAGTGACAGGACAGGATTAGAAATGAAACTTTAAATGACAGGTCAAGATTAGATATTAAACTTTAAATGGCAGGACAAGAAAAAAAATGAAACTTTAAATGGCAGGACAAGATTAGAAATGAAACTTTAATTGACAGGACAAGATTAGAAAGGAAACTTTAAATGACAGGACAAGCTCAGAAACGAAACTTTAAATGGCAGGACAAGATTAGAAACGTATCTTTAAATGGCAGGACAAGATTAAAAATGAAACTTTAAATGGTAGGACAAGATTAGAAATTAAACATTAAATGACAGGAAAAGATTAGAAATGAAACATTAAATGACAGGACAAGATTAGAAATGAAACTTTAAATAACAGAACAAGATTAGAAATGAAACTTTAAACGGCAGGACAAGATTAGAAATGAAACTTTAAATGGCAGGTCAAGGTTACAGTAGAAATGAAACTTTAAATGGCAGGACAAGATAAAAAATTAAACATTAAATGACAGGACAAGATTAGAAATGAAACTTTAAATGACAGAACAAGATTAGAAATGAAACTTTAAATGGCAGGACAAGATTAGAAATGGAACTTTAGATGACAGGACAAGATTAGAAAGGAAACTTTAAATGACAGGACAAGATTAGAAATGAAACTTTAAACGGCAGGACAAGATTAGAAATGAAACTTTAAATGACAGGACAAGATTAGAAATGAAACTTTAAATGACAGGACAAGATTAGAAATGAAACTTTAAATGACAGGACAAGATTAGAAATGAAACTTTAAATGGCAGGACAAGATTAGAAATGAAACTTTAGATGACAGGACAAGATTAGAAAGGAAACTTTAAATGACAGGACAAGATTAGAAATGAAACTTTAAACGGCAGGACAAGATTAGAAATGAAACTTTAAATGACAGGACAAGATTAGAAATGAAACTTTAAATGACAGGACAAGATTAGAAATGAAACTTTAAATGACAGGTCAAGATTAGATATTAAACTTTAAATGGCAGGACAAGATAAAAAATGAAACTTTAAATGGCAGGACAAGATTAGAAATGAACCTTTAAATGACAGGACAAAACTAGTAATGAAACTTTAAATGACAGGTCAAGATTAGAAATGAAACTTTAAATGGCAGGGCAAGATAAAAAATGAAACTTTAAATGGCAGGACAAGATTAGAAATGAAACTTTAAATAACAGGACAAGCTCAGAAACGAAACTTTAAATGGCAGGACAAGATTAGAAACGTAACTTTAAATGGCAGGACAAGATTAAAAATGAAACTTTAAATGGTAGGACAAGATTAGAAATGAAACTTTAGTTTGCAGGACAAGATTAGAAATGAAACTTTAAATGGCAGGACAAGATTAGAAATGAAACTTTAAATGGCAGGACAAGATTAGAGAGAAACTTTAAATGGCAGGACAAGGTAGAAATGAAACTTTAAATGGCAGGACAAGATCAGAAAGGAAACTATCAGAGAGATTACTTGAGTGTCATATGTAGATGAGATCATGGTGAGTAGTAGATGGAGATGGTTTGGGCATGCTCTTTGCATTCCCCAAGAGAGATTGGTCCATCAAATGTTTAATTGGGCTCCACAAGGGACTCGGAGAGTTGGAAGACCTAGGCCTACATCGCTGAGGACTATGAAGCGTGAAGTGGGAGTTGATGAGAGGAGAAGTATTGAATTAAAAGCTCAAGATAGAGACGACTGGCGAAATCTAACAGAGACCCTTTGCGTCAATAGGCGTAGGAGGAGATGATGATGATAAGGATGATGATAATTTGAGCAATGCCACGACGTAGTTCTTTCGAAATTATTGCCGTTTCTATTCTAGTTTACAGTCTTTACTTCGAGCTACATGTCGAGGCGTTGGAAGTGTTTGTTATGATGAGATTAGGGAGTATGGCCTTATGGGTAGTTGTTGATTCAGCACTCAAACAAACAAATTAGTAGTAGTAGTAGTAGTAGTAGTAGTAGTAGTAGTAGTAGTAGTAAGGGTGGTAATGTAATGATGTGAATGGAAATCATTATTCATGCTTCTGCGACTAATACAAAAGCACAATTTACTTATGATAATAATAATAATAATAATAATAATAATAATAATAATAATAATAATAATCTTTATTTCAGCCAATAAGCCATATAGAGTTAAAATAGGGACACAGCGTTGTTACACTTAATAATAATAATAATAATAATAATAATAATAATAATAATGGTATTCTTTGTCAGCCATAAGCCATATACAGAGTAAATGGGGACACAGCGTTGTTACACTCATAATAATAATAATAATAATAATAATAATAATAATTACAGTCAATAAGTCATATACAACGTTACAATCAGGGTACAATGTTGTTACACTTATAATAATAATAATAATAATAATAATAAGTCATCCTCATATCAAATATTTGAAGCGAAACTAACAATAAAATTGTTGAAAAGGCGAACACCCTTATGTCATAGGTATCAGTGAGATAAAAAGAGGAACATGTAGTTTGAGTAAACCGAGCTGTCAGTAGGGAACATTCCTTTGATACTGAGATACCTTTGCGCATGCGCGTACTCTCGCAGATAGGTAGTAATACATGAGTGGCCTATTATTATTATTATTATTATTATTATTATTATTATTACTATTATTATTATTATAAGTGTAACAACGATGTGCCCTTATTTTAATTATGTATATGGCTTTCTGGTTGATGATGATGATGATTATTATTATTATTATTATTATTATTATTATTATTATTATTATTATAAGTGTAACAACGATGTGCCCCTATTTTAACTCTGTATATGGCTCCCTGGCTGAAGATTATTATTATTATTATTATTATTATTATTATTATTATTATTATTATTATTATTATTATTAATATTATTATTATAAGTGTTACAATGTTGTGCCCCTATTTTAACTCTATATAGGGCTTTCTGGCTGAAGATTAATAATGTGTTATTATCATTATTATTATCATTATTATAATTATTATTATTATTATTATTATTATTATTATTATTATTATTATTAGTGTAACAATGTTGTGCCCCTATTTTAACTCTGTATAAGGCTTTCTGGCTGAAGATTAATAATGTGTTATTATCATTATTATTATCATTATTATAATTATTATTATTATTATTATTATTATTATTATTATTATTATTATTATTATTAGTGTAACAATGTTGTGCCCCTATTTTAACTCTGTATAAGGCTTTCTGGCTGAAGATTAATAATGTGTTATTATCATTATTATTATCATTATTATAATTATTATTATTATTATTATTATTATTATTATTATTATTATTATTATTAGTGTAACAATGTTGTGCCCCTATTTTAACTCTGTATAAGGCTTTCTGGCTGAAGATTAATAATGTGTTATTATCATTATTATTATCATTATTATAATTATTATTATTATTATTATTATTATTATTATTATTATTATTATTAGTGTAACAATGTTGTGCCCCTATTTTAACTCTGTATAAGGCTTTCTGGCTGAAGATTAATAATGTGTTATTATCATTATTATTATCATTATTATAATTATTATTATTATTATTATTATTATTATTATTATTATTATTAGTGTAACAATGTTGTGCCCCTATTTTAACTCTGTATAAGGCTCTCTGGCTGAAGATTAATAAGGTGTTATTATTATTATTATTATTATTATTATTATTATTATTATTATTATTATTATTATAAGTGTAACAATGTTGTGCCCCTATTTTAACTCTATATATGGCTTTCTGCTGAAGATTAATAATGTGTTATAATTATTATTATTGTTATTGTTATTATTATTGTTATTATTATTATTAACTAAGCTACAATCCTAGTTGGAAAAGTAGGATGCTATAAGCCCAAAGGCTCCCATCGGGGGGAAAATAACCAAGTGAGGAAAGGATATGAGGAAATAGGTAAACTACAAGAGAAGTAATGAACAATTAAAATGAAATGTTTTAAGAATAGTAACAACATTAAAATAAATCTTTCATATATAAACTATAAAAACTAAAAAAAAAAAAAAACAAGAAAAAGAGAAACAAGATAGAATAGTGAGCCTGAGTGTACCCTCAAGCAAGAGAATTCTACACCAAGACAGTGGAAAGCCATGGTACTAAGGCTATGGAACTACCCAAAACTAGATAACAATGGTTTGATTATGGAGTGTCCTTCTCTTAGAAAAGCTGCTTACCATAGTTAAAGAGGCTTTTCTACACCTTAACCTAATCGTGTGTATCGGTAAGGATATTTTTTTAATTACCTAAGACGAAATAGGACACAAGTTCTAGCCATGATTCAATGATCCTATAACTCAACTGGAAAATATTCGTTTATATAAAAGAATGATGCTTATCCAAGGGAATTTAAGACCTAAATTATCGTACTATAATTATCCATCATTATATTCGGATATATTAAATCAATTTTTGGGCTATGTATGTATATACATAAACTAAATTCGGAAAAACTAGTTGTATCTATCATTATCAAGCCATACGTCTCCCATTTTTTGTACCTTCCTTACCCTCAAGGCTAAGGTTCAGAAGGTGAAGATGAACACTTGGTGCTATTTTGTTCCGCCTATCGCCTTCT
>NC_090728.1:51313920-51321420 GCF_036898095.1 Palaemon carinicauda | reverse complement strand
CTACGACGTCCCCTCTCTAACGAGGCACCTTCCCTCTCTCTCTTTCTCTCTCTGCACAGGTAGAGTGGACTTCCTACCTGGTGCCTCTTGGAAGGGATCTTGATTAGTGTCTCCCGCCGTCCCAAGAAGATCGGACGTACGGTTGCTTGAATCCTCCTCTTCTTTTTTTGGTCTATCCAGAGGACGTCATCATGGTAAGAGAGTTGATCGACTTTCAAGACTCTCCCGAGATTCTTTCCATCATATATATGATAGATTTAATGTGTTTGAAAATGTTAATATATAAGGATGAAAGTTCGAATAACGACTTCGCCCTTTGACCTAGTTCCGAGAAGGACTCGTTACTCCATAGTGAATCATCTCCTGTTAGTTAACTGCAATGATTCTTTGGTTCGGATTTAGATTTTCGTCCTTTTTATTTTTGATTCCATCTCTTGCCACAAGTTTCAAAGGCTGGGATTACAAGATCTTGAGGCCTGACCTATTTCGAAGCACCATTTGATAAATGCAATATTCATTTGGTGGATTTTTTTAAAAACCGTGAGCTTCTAAAGACTGCTTTTTTAGTTTCTTTTAAAATATTTGATTACATCTAAAAGCATGATGCGTAATTCATATGTCCCTCCTTTTCCAGGATTTTATGATGTAATCCTACTTTGCCTAACTTCTCGATACCGTAAACAATAAACCCGAAATTCAATTACAGAATTTAGAGATCCAGTAACTTACTATAGTCATTTTTTTTAATGAGGCACATTTGCACCGACTCAAAGCGGTGCCCTTTTAGCTTGGAAAAGTTTCCTGATCGCTGATTGGTTGGAATTACCTTGTCCAACCAATCAGCGATCAGGAAACTTTTCCGAGCTAAAAGGGCACCACTGCGAGTCGGGTGGAAATCTGCCTCGCTAAAAAATATTGACTATAGCTTCATTAATACATAGAAGCTCACCGTTACATATCCACATACCACAGGCAGTTTAACGGCTCTCCCTAAATCCTTTCCAATAAAGTAAATAATCATCATACGTCGTTCCCTTGAAGTGCCACATACCACGGGCGCAATTAACTGTAAACCACTGATGGCAATAGACTTCAAGACCAATTCCGACCAAAGAAAGTCATTAGGGAAATGTGCCATCTGGTGTCTGCAGATACTGAGGGGAATTTCAAATGAGATTTTGCACGGTTAAAGCTTTTTGTTCTCACTCGCTATGATGGCTAGTGATTCTCATGACCATTGTTTAAAATAAACCGTAATTTTAATAGGAAATTCTCCGTAGAATTATACTGTTCTCAGCCGTATTTCAGTAAAACACAGGCGACCGTAATTTTTACCCTACTTTGCTATTATCTTTTACGGGTTGGTGATTGTAATATCACTCCTTTACGTCAATATATAAGTACACTTAAGATAAACCGTAATTCTAATCAGAAAATCTCCGTAAAAATATACTGTTCTCAACCACATTTCAGTAAGATACAGGCGAACGTAATTTTTACCCTACTTTATTGTTATCTTTTACGGGTTTGTGACTGTAATATCACTCCTTTACGTCAATATATACGTGCACTGTTAAAATAAACCGTAATCTTAAACGGAAATTCTCAGTAAAAATATAGTTCTCATCCGTATTTCAGTAAAATACAGGAGACCGTAATTTTTTACCCTACTTTGCTATTATCCTTTACGAGTTGGTGACTGTAATATCACTCCTTTACGTCAATATATCCTTCTATATAACGGTAAATGTCTGGCAAGATTTATTCCAGGAATTTTACCGTTTTATTTTTTACGGTAAATTGTTAATAGTGTAGATACAGGTAGATCAGGCATGTCATATTTTTTTTTTTTTTTTGGGGGGGGGGGAGGTGGGTGTTGAAGAGTGACATAGTTCTGTTTGTGTTGGCTACTAGCCTTTTCGTTGACTGTTTTATGCTGTTTTTTTTTTTTTTTTTTTTTTTTTTTTGTTAGTTAAGTAGTACATAAGTAGTTTTTAAATGGGAAAATATGTCAGTTTTATTTTGTGTTTTCGATCTACGTTGGTTTGATTTTCTTAAGTGCTAGCTAACTTAGATATGCTTTTACCTTTTAGTCAGGCTACGATATGTTGAGTGCCTTAGGTTATTTTTAGCTAATCATATTTCATTAGTTCTCACCGAATTATCTAAGCAAGGTTGATTTAGTTTTTTACTGCGTAAATCAAATTAATGTAATTCTTCCACTGTCTTGGATTAGAGTTCTTTTACTTGAGGGTACATTTGGGCATGCTGCTCTATCTCATTTCTCTCTTCTGTTTTTTTTTAAGTTTTTATAGATTATATAGAAAGATCTAATTTAATGTTATTACTGTTCTTAGTATATTTCATTTTGATTGTTTATTACTTCTCTTGTAGTTTTTTATTTCCTTTCCTCACTGGGATATTTTTCCATGTTGGAGCCCTTGGACTTATAACATCTTGCTTTTCCATTTAGGGCTGTAGCTTAGGTTAGAATAATAATAATATTCCATCGTTTTCAGACAAAAATAAATCCAGTTTATAATAGTTTTTTGTCATGAGAATCACTAAAGCAAAGATTTACCTTTTACTCTTGAAATTAATTGGACGAGTTTTCAATTATGTATAAGCTAATCAGTAAAGACAATACTTTTTTAATCCAATAAGAAAGAATGAGCTAATAATAATGATAATAATAATAAAAATTATTATTATGTGGCAAGTATGAACTCTAGATGTCAAACTCCAGTGATTAAAATCATTACACATAAGATTTCAAAATACATTCAAAGTCAATGAAATATATTTAATGATTTTAACATTTGGAGTAATGTTTTTTTTAGTTTTTTTTTTTTTCATTAGATTACTATAGTATTTTATGTATTTTTAATTCTTAAATAAATCACCTCTTCGAATTATCTGTGATCTTTACTTCGTAAACTATCTTTTCATTTTCATAAATGGTTTAGTGAATATAGATTAGATGTTTTTAAAAATCTATGTGACGACATTAATGTTAATAATCTTTTCCATAAAACAGAATCTTCTGTTTTTATTAAAGAGATTTACAGTAAACATTTTCTTCTTTTATCATTCCTAATAAAATGAACTTTGTATTTTTTTTGTAAGTAAATATTTTTTGTAGAGAGATATAGATTTTAATAAAGTACAGTAAAACTTTGTACTCATTCAAAAAGTTTATCCAAGTGACCAAAATACCATAATTCCTTTCGAGTTTGGAAGGGATTGAATCTATTTAAAGACAGCCTTTATATGTATTAAAAAAAATGACTTTAACTCCAACATTTAGAATATTATAAACTATATATATACATATATATATATATATATATATATATATATATATATATATATACATATATATATATATATATATATGTATATATAAACATAAATTTATATCTATATATATGTATATGTATATGTAAACATATATCTATATGTATATATATATATACATACATATATATATATACACATATATATATACATATATATATATATATATATATATATATATATATATGTATATATATATATATATATATATATATATATATAATATATATATATATGTTTATCCCACAAAAGCAAGGTCACATATCTTATTTTTTCTTGTGAATCGGCAATTATGAGAGACTATTCATTTTAATTTCATTTGCATGTATCTCTTGACTGATAAGAGAACAATACTGATAACAAAATAATACCCATTAAATCATTTCCATTAAGAGTCAAGGAAATAGATTTATAAAGGCTGCTCGGAATTTCTTTGGTCATCTCTGGCATAAACTTTCTTGAAATGACGACTTTTAATAAACGTATCTCTCCACCTTCTACTTCTGTGTTTATAATCCGATGTCATGACCATTTTTTTCTTCTTCCTTCTTTTTTTCTTCTAGCCTGGCACAGCACAACCAGTAAGTCAATGAAGTAGAGAAAGAGACTCACTCTTTTTTTAACCAACCCTGGACTTCCCCCAGATGGAGGAGGAGTAAAGGAGGAGAAGGAGGAGGAGTAGGAGAAAAGGGGGCCTTCTTTCTGGAGGATTCACCCATAGGAACTGGTTCCTCCAGATCCCCCCTAAAAGTCATGTCACCTTAGGATTCCTCTGGAGAATGTAGCAGTAGAAAAAAAAGTGTCCTTCATATTTTGTTCTTGGAATGGTTGGGTAATGTTGCAGTATGCTTTCATCTTACAATAAGTTAGACAATCACGTCAGATCTACAATTATTCTCAAAAACAAGACACACCGAAATGATCGTTTCCTGTTATAATGTTAAAAGAAAAATATGATTTCTTTACATGTGCCTTTTTTATCTTGAGCAATGTTTAAAAGACACAATAGTTGTTTTTTAATAATTAACTATGATAAAGAGATACATAACATGTAAAATAAATCACTAGCATGTATTACATTCACATAAACAGCGACATCAGAAATATATGCTTTTTTTTTTTTTTTTTTTTTTTTGATCAGTGCCGTGAAATCAATAACGCTAAATGGCTTTGACTCAACCTGGCTGGTATTTGATTGAGCATGCTTTGGTAACTATAAACGAACAGCTTCTAGAATCTGGGATTCAGGTATTACAGCGCTAATATGAAATTTCGCCACAACAAACCGAAACTCAAAAATTGATCAAATCAAACAGTCGCCAATCTTTAACAACATTTTCTTTACGTGATAATTAAATTTAAGAAACGATTTCTCTTATAGGATAATCTAAATATCTAACCAACTATTATTGCTCTTTTCGTAATAAATAATAAATAATATATAATGAATAATATATAATGAATGATGAATAATGAATAATGAGTATTGAGTAATGAATATTGAATATTGAATAATGAATAATAAATAATAAGTGATAAATTATAAATGTTAGATATATAACGAATAACAAATAACAACTAATAGATAATAATTAATAAATCCTGAGTCTTCTTCATATTAGAGTGATGGCAATTAGAAATCACGTTATCATCAGAGAAGCTGATATTTGTCTCTTGCTCGCGTGACTGTATTTTCTTGTTAAATCGATTTGTCTTTAACCATGCACAACATTGTTCAGAGTAACAACAGTAAATTTGCCTTTTGAAACTTAACAAATGCACTGGTTAATAATTTTTTAAAAATTATAATGCTTAATGAGTGTAGAGATGAGTAATGTGTTTTGCTAAACTATACATACATACACATATATATTGAATGAGCTGATCATCCTATAGACTGACCATATATACATATGATCAGCGTCTAGGCCCCCTCTTCATCATTGACCAGGGAGGGCTAGGCAATGGCTGCTGACGACTCAGCAGGTAGACCTATAGGCTCCTCCAAAGTCCCAATCCCTTGCTCACAAGCATGGTGAGGTTGAAGCACTATTAGAAACTATCAAGATTTAGCGGGTCTCGAACTCCTGTCCAACAGAAGAGAGGATTTTGCATTTCATGTTGTGCAATAGATTGAGATTGTGAAGGATAATTAAATGATAACATATGGAGAAATTTAGGTAAACTTGGCATAAGTAAAATGTGGTTTTTGAATGAGTCAGATACAATTGAGATGCTAAGTTAATGTGAATGGGCAAGATAAATGTTGGCGAGGCGGGTTCTGTGCTGACATGGTTTGATCATGAAGAGAGAATAAGTCGAAGCAGACGGATAAAATGAGTGTTGATGTTCTGCCAAGAAAAGAAAAAAGAAAAAAAACAACGTCTATGTTTTACTGATGATAAGTAAATGTGTGACAGTTAAATGACATGATTTTTCAGATAAATTCGAGTTAATTGTGTCATCTTATAGTTAAAGGTGTTAAAGATGTCTGAGTTCCAGTTCCATCAGAATAGATGCTCACCAGAACGTCAGCCGGGCAAGCCCAACCCCCTCAATATGGTGCCCTACCACAGCAGTGGCCTCCCCAGTAAACAGCTTAAACTCACGATCCCGGGCGGGGATCGATCTGCTGCCATGCGAATGCTAGGCAAACAAGTTACGACGGTACTAGCCAGGAGCTAATTACAACCATAAGTGCACTGAATGAAATGAATTAGGTTCAGTCTTCGAACTGACAGTTAATTGTGTTTTTATAGAGAAGATTCCCTCAAAGGAGAAGGAATTAATTAGCTTCTCCTTGTATATACACAAGTAGAACCGAATGTAACCATACGAACATACATTGTATAAAATGAATAAAGCTATTCATTTCACCAGAAAGAACACTATTTTTCGAAGAAGAGACCAGTAAAATATTAACCATACGAACATACATTGTATAGAAATGAATAAAGCTATTCATTTCACCAGAGAGAACACGGTCTCTTTATTTGAAGAAGAAGCACCAACAAAATATTAACCATACGAACATACATTGTATGGAAATGAATAAAGCTATTTATTTCACCAGAGAGAACACGGTTTACTTTTTCAAGAAGAGACACCAGCAAAATATTAAACATACGAACATACATTGTATAGAAATGAATAAAGCTATTTATTCCACCAGAGAGAACACGGTCTCTTTATTTGAAGAAGAGGCACCAACAAAATATTAACCATACGAACATACATTGTATAGAAATGAATAAAGCTATTCATTTCACAAGAGAGAATACGGTCTATTTTTGAAGAAGAAAACGAAGAGACACCAAGACCACAATAATGATTAATCTGAACATCTTCAAGTAAAATTATTTGAAATTTTAACAGCATCATCAAGGAGTATTGCCATGAACTTTTTTTAATTTTTTAAATTAACAAAGCTTAAATCTAACATAGCATGTCGATTGATAAAAAGATAAATATTCCACGTTAATGGAGAGGCACTAAATCTAACATTTATTATTCGTCAAAACTCACCATTATTGATATCTGAACAGGTACGAGTTATTAAGAACTCACTATTTTTTAAAAAGTTTCATTTATATCAGAACCTATTAATGAAAAGACATATTCATCATTAGTAGCATGCAGAGCCTTCAATAATAAAGAACTGTATTAAATATACATATAAATATTTAAGAAATATTATATGAAATGAAAAGAGAAAGCAAACTTTTTGTATTATTATAATTAAGATTACTTTTGCACACAATGTTAGATAAGGGACACTTTTGAATAGGTATATTTTTTTCTATAAATAAAAAGATTTGTATTATTTGATCAATATAAATGTGGAATTTGATTCCCATAGTGACCTAAATATGTTAATAATGTTGACCAAGATACTTTTCTTTCCGTTCAATAATATCATATAATTAAATTAAAATTGTATCTTGAAAATTTCATGGAGACATATGACGTTGATGACATACTTACTCGGATCACACACACAAACACACACATTATATATATATATATATATATATATATATATATATATATATATATATATATACGTATATATATATTTATATATATATATATATATATATATATATATATATATATATATATATATATATATATATATGTATA